>NC_084558.2:31963327-32130827 GCF_033978685.3 Nerophis lumbriciformis | reverse complement strand
ACACATATACAGGAATATCTCAGAAAATTAGAATATTGTGATAAAGTTCTTTATTTTCTGTAATGCAATTAAAAAAACAAAAATGTCATACATTCTGGATTCATTAAACAACTGAAATATTGCAAGCCTTTTATTATTTCAATATTGCTGATTATGGCATACAGCTTAAGAAAACTCAAAAATCGTATCTCAAAAAATTGAATATTTCCTTAGACCATGTAAAAAAAAAAAGATTTATAACAGCAAAAGAAAATCAAACATTTGAAAATGTCAATTAATGCATCTCTCTTAATCTCTTGGTACACCGCTGCATTGACTCTAGACTTGATGAAACACAGTAGACCAACACCAGCAGCTGACATGGCTCCCCAAACCATTGCTGACTGTGGGAACTTCACACTGGATTTCAAGCAACTTGGATTTTGCTCCTCTCCAGCCTTCCTCCAGCCTCTAGCACCTTGACTTCCAAATGAAATACAAAACTTGCTTTCGTCTGAAAACAGGACTCTGGACCACTCTGCAACTGTCCAGTGCTTCTTTTCCATAGCCCAAGTCATACGCTTCTAAAGATTTTAGAGCACTACATGCTTCCATCTGTTGAAAAGCTCTATGGAGATGATGGTTTCATTTTCCAGCATGATCTGGCACCTGCCCACAGTGCCAAAACCACCAGTAACTGGTGTACTGACCATGGCATTACTGTCCTCGATTGGCCTGCCAACTCCCCTGACCTGAACCCTATAGAGAATTTGTGGGGTATTGTGAAGAAGAAGCTGAAAGACACCAGACCCAATAATGCAAATGAGCTAAAGGCCGCTATAGAAGCATCCTGGGCATCCATAACACCTCAGCAATGCCACAGGCTGATTGCCTCCATGCCACGCCACATTGATGCAGTAATCCGTGCAAAAGGATTCCCAACCAAGTACTGAGTGCATTAATTGACATTTTCAAATGTTTGATTTTGTTTTGCTGTTATAAATCTTTTTTTTTTACTTGGTCTGAGGAAATATTCTAATTTTTTGAGATACGATATTTGAGTTTTCTTAAGCTGTATGCAATAATCAGCAATATTAAAATAATAAAAGGCTGGCAATATTTCAGTTGATGTGTAATGAATCCAGAATGTATGTCATGTGTTTTTTTAATTGCATTACAGAAAATAAAGAACTTTATCACAATATTCTAATTTTCTGAGACAGTCCTGTATATATACACATACGTACACACACACACATATATATATATATATATATATATATATATATATATATATATATATATATATATATATATATATACAATATATATATATATATATATATATATATATACACATATATATATATACACACACACACATATATACATACACATATACACACACATTATATATACATATATAATATATATATACACATATATATATATATATATATATATATATATATATATATATATTTTATATATATATATATATATATATATATATATATATATATATATATATATATATATATATATATATAACTTCTTCCGCTTATCCGAGGTCGGGTCGCGGGGGCAGCAGTCTAAGCAGGGAAGCTCAGACTTCCCTCTCCCCAGCCATTTCGTCCAGCTCTTCCCGGGGGGATCCCGAGGCGTTCCAAGGCCAGCCGGGAGAGATAGTCTTCCCAACGTGTCCTGGGTCTTCCCCGTGGCCTCCTATCGGTCAGACATGCCCGAAACACCTCCCTAGGGAGGCGTTCGGGTGGCATCCTGACCAGATGCCCGAAACACCTCATCTGGCTCCTCTCGATGTGGAGGAGCATCAGCTTTACTTTGAGCTCCTCCCGGATGACAGAGCTTCTCACCCTATCTCTAAGGGAGAGCCCCGCCACCCGGCAGAGCAAACTCATTTCGGCCGCTTGTACCCGTGATCTTGTCCTTTCCGTCATAACCCAAAGCTCATGACCATAAGTGAGGATGGGAACGTAGATCGACCGGTAAATTGAGAGCTTTGCCTTCCGGCTCAGCTCCTTCTTCACCACAACGGATTGATACAGCGTCTGCATTACTGAAGACGCCGAACCGATCCGCCTGTTGATCTCACTATCCACTCTTCCCTCACTCGTGAACAAGACTCCGAGGTACTTGAACTCCTCCACTTGGGGCAAGATCTTCCTCCCCATGGCACTTCACCCTTTTCCGGGCGAGAACCATGGACTCGGACTCATGTATATATATCCATCCATCCATCCATTTTCTACCGCTTATTCCGTTCAGGGTCGCGGGGGGCACTGGAGCCTATCTCAGCTACAATCGGGCGGAAGGCGGGGTACACATATATATATATATATATATATATATATATATATATATATATATATATATATATATATATATACACACATATACATATACAGTATATATACACACACATATACATATATATAAATATACCGACTCTTAGACAAATTTTTTTCCCAATGTGGCCCCCCGAGTCAAAATAATTGCCCAGGTCTGGTCTAACAGGGGTGTGAAACATTGCTATTATTGCTGCCCTCAGAGGGCCACATAGAAAACGTGGCGGGTCACCTTAAAAGATGTGGAAGATCACATTAAATGACATGACGCACCACATTGAATGATGAGCAGGCCACTTTAGATTATGTGGCAGACCACGTTGTGCCTCGTTAAATGGCATGATGTGGCAGGCTACATTGAATGATGCGGCAGGCCGTATAAATCATGTGGCCTAAACCACATTGGTTTGCCTGATGGTAGTATCCAGGGCCGGCCCGTGGCATAGGCCGTATAGGCAAATGCTAAGGGCGCTGTCCATCAGGGGGCGCCACGCCAGTGCCACAAATGTTGGAGAAAAAAAAAAAAAGTTGGTACTATTATTTCTAAATACAAAAAATAATCCCACGTTAATTAAAATGCAAAGTAAAGCCTATATAATAGAAATATTATTTGTTACAATATTACGCCCCCCCCCCCCCCCCCCCCCCCCTTCCCGTATTATGACTCTTTTTGGACGTCACCACATCAAAAAATCAACACAAGATGTCAAAACGGCCAAAACTGTCAGGTGCCCAGGGAAGAAAAAAGAGAAAAGAAGAGGAGGAGAAACGAGAAAAAGACAGAGGTAGCAGGTAGGTAACGTTAGCCTACATGAAATTATTTGTCTGTTACAGAATGTGATAGTAACCTGGCTTTTTAGCATTAAGCTAATGTTACATGATTCGGCAATTGCTAATCAATAAGTAGCTAGTTCTGTTTTAACATCGGGTTAATATTGTGGAGGGGGCTAAATTGTTATGGAAAATAATAATGTAACGTTAGGTAATTACAGTACTCCCACCTTACATTCCTCAGGGACATTTGTATTAGATCTTTTAAGCAGGTGTTATTGCCTTCTGGTTAGCTAATGTTTGCCCTGCAGGTAATAGTCACTTTTCCACCCCTTTATATATTAGGTATAGTTGTAAGCCTAGTTGTTAAAGTGCACATCATTAATGTTAATTAAGCAATATGTATGTAAAAAATATTGTATTTCATATATTCATTTTTTATTTTTTGCATTCATTTATTTATTCATATTTTTTTTATCTTGTTAACTATTCTGATTGTTAATTTGCTTTCTTTAAGTAAAAAAAAGGTCAAAGACAAAGCTATTCGGTTTCTTGTGAGTATATACACTTCACTGCCGATGTGGGGGGGCGCCACCTAAAATCTTGCCTAGGGCGCCAGATTGGTTAGGGCCGGGCCTGGTAGTATCAGTATATGATTGATACTTGAATGATCATATCAATATTTTCATTTTTTCAAAATCTTTTTGGTGTTTTCTGTTGACTTTGTTTTGCTCAAACAAGTACTGTTTATAATGAAAGAGAGTACGGATATAGTTAAATATGTTGTTAAACTGTCAAAAGCACTCACCAAAAAAAAATTTAGATATTGTATATCGGCCAATCTCACTCACGGATGATCGTATCGGAATCAACAGCATAACATTTTGATTGGAACATCCCTGGTCACAAAATTTTCCCGAGTCCTTAAATGCCTGATTTGGAGTAATATGCTGCATCAGTCCTTAGTTTAACGGTCCGTTGAAACAAGGTAATGTGAAACACAAGCGGAACTGAAGCAACAATTTAGTTAATTTGAGTCACTATAAAAATCTAAATCGATCCTTAATGTACAATATGAATATAAATCTATCAACAGTGCGTTGAAAAATCAATATAAAATACAGATGCAAATCTTGACTTGTGACATACCTGACCAAACAGGCTCTTGAGGTACACTTTTGCAGCTGACAGTTTGGCTAGATGCTGATGCCGATGCGAGGATTTGGAGTACTGTTTGGAGTAGGACGAAGGAAGCAGGTTGTCTCTGTCCAGACTCTTTGAATTTCTCTTGGCCGCAGAGGCCAACTGGCTGTCACTGTATGTCCTGGACCCTTCATCAATTGAACACACATCAAGCAGGCTCATTTTCTGTTGCCCCAGTTCAAGCAGGTTTTCCACACTGACACTCTGCTCCTTTATCAGTTTCTTCTTCACAGGTGTGCAAGAATTGGGCTTCTGGATCATAGGAGGCGTCTCTGCGCTCATCCCCTCAAGCTCATCTTTCACATCACATGTGCCAGATTCCCGGCAGTTATAGTCTGACATCTCTGGAGCCAACTTTCTCCAGGAACTTGAGTCAATATCCAGGAGGGATCCCTCGGAGCTGAATTTACGCAGCATGGTGGCCACGTACCAGATGACTGGACAAAGTTGTGAAAGGAAGGAAGCGCTGCAAAGCAACAAGAAAAAGGGGGTGGATTTACTGCGAGGCAACGGCATGTTGGATGAAGCTGATTTAGGGAAGTCGGACAGTGAGTCACAGTAAGAATTTGTGTTTGTGGAGCCACAGCCGGAATTATTAGCTCAATTCTGTGAATGCAAGAAATAATTTGGGTGAATAATTCCAACATTCTTCTGGTGCTACTTTTTTTCGTGAAACAAGTGGTTCTGTGATGCAGCAGTTATAAAGCCATTTATTACCTGGGCATCCGTTTTGGGTTGGGCTCTATGGGTGGGTGGGGCCGTACTTTGGCTCCCGCACACACCGGGAGACAAATATATTGTACATACATACTCACATACACATACTTATTCATACATATTAATACACACCTACGTATATTCATTCATTAATACATAAGTACCCGCACACATTGGTACTTACCCATATTCATAGGTACCTACGCTCCCAAATACAAACCCTGTTTCCATTTGAGTTGGGAAATTGTGTTAGATGTAAATATAAACGGAATACAATGATTTGCAAATCATTTTCAACCCTTATTCAATTGAATGCACTACAAATACAAGATATTTGATGTTCAAACTCATAAACTTTTTTTTTTTTTGCAAATAATAATTAACTTAGAATTTCATGGCTGCAACACGTGCCAAAGTAGTTGGAAAGGGGCATGTTCACCACTGTGTTACATGGCCTTTCCTTTTAACAACACTCAGTAAACGTTTGGGAACTGAGGAGCAGTGTTGGGACTAACGCGTAACAAAGTAACGCGTTACTGTAACGCCGTTAGTTTCGGCGGTAACTAGTAATCTAACGCGTTATTTTTTTTTTATTCAGTAATTTAGTTACCGTTACTGCGTTATTTTACGTTACTTTTGATGTAGTATCGGCTAGAAACAGAAGCGCTGCGGCTTCCTCTGTCACAAGCCGGAGAGAAGAAAAGAGGCGCGGTCTATGTGTGTGTGTGTGTGGGGGGGGGGGGGGGGGGGGTGATCCGCGGTTTGATATATGAAACAAACAAAAAAAAGTTGTTGGCACGTTCAGTCCACACACAGCGTGGTCATGGCGAGCGGAGTAACGGAGGAGCTTGAACGCCCCCGCCATTGAATCGGTGTGTTTATAAGTGCAGACTCGGTTGTGCAAAACGAGGGTTTTAAACACATGCTGAACGTGCTTGAACCACGTTACGACATCCCGTCGCGCACCCACTTCAGCAATAAGATTGTGCCAGATCCTTATGAGCAGGAGAAGAAAAAAGTTGTGGATGAACTATCCCGAGCATCATCTGTTGCGCTCATGACAGACGGGTGGACGTCCAGCGGAACTATATGGGTTGTACTTATGGGTTGTACTTATATAGCGCTTTTCTACCTTCAAGGTACTCAAAGCGCTTTGACACTACTTCCACATTTACCCATTCACACACACATTCACACACTGATGGAGGGAGCTGCCATGCAAGGCGCTACCAGCACCCATCATATACCATATAAGCGCTCACTTCATCACAGCAGACTGGGAGATGAGAAGACACGCCCCCTCTACGAGAGTCACCTTGCGCAGGTGCTGACACAAGCAGTGGAGGAATGGAAGATAAAGATATCCCAGTCACACGTGATAATGCCAAAAATCAAATAATTACAGAGAATGAGGCAGGACTGGGACCACAGATAGGTGCTTTGCACATGTAGTGAATTTGGCATCACAGAAGGGAATCTCAGTCAATAGGATGGAGCGCCTCTTTGGGAGGATCAGGAAGGTTTCTTACTTCCACCCAAGCACAACAGCTGCTCATGTGCTTAAGACAAAGCAAGAAATGCTAAAGCTGCCTGCTCATACATGATGTCCCAACGAGGTGGAACTCCACTTATGATATGTTGGAGCAGCAGGCAGCTATATACTCTGCATTGACCCACAACACCCTGAAGACAAATGTCACCCTGTCTGATGATGATGTGAGAGTGGCAGATGAGGTCCTCCAGGTGCTTAAACCCCTCAAAAGTGTTCCATCTCTACTGAGCACTGAAACTTCACCATCTGTGTCAATGATCCTGCCACTGAAAACAAGTATTCTACAATCCATGGCTCCAAGTGTGGAAGACAGCAGCATCACTCCAGATGTCAGGCTTTATTTCACTACCTATGTTTCAAGGAAGATGATGTTTCTTCTTATGTTGCACTTAAACTTGTTTGTTATTAATGGTCATTGGTCCAAGTTTAAAGAAAGGAGGAATGCCTTTTTATGTTGCACTGTTTTTCATTAATTATGTTAAAAGGAAAATAAAAATGCATGTCAAGTTGATCAACAGATTGTATTATTCTCCAGTGCAATAACAGTACTGAAATGAAGGCAAAAAGGGCATTAATGGGAGCTTTAAAAAAAAAGAAGAAATAAATAAGTAACTAAATAGTTACTTTTCACAGTAACGCATTACTTTTTGGTGTAAGTAACTGAGTTAGTAACTGAGTTACTTTTGAAATAAAGTAACTAGTAACTGTAACTAGTTACTGGTTTTCAGTAACTAACCCAACACTGCTGAGGAGACACATTTTTTAAGCTTCTCAGGTGGAATTCTTTCCCATTCTTGCTTGATTCATTCCAGCTTAAGTTGTTCAACAGTCCGGGGGTCTCTGTTGTGGTATTTTAGGCTTCATAATGCGCCACACATTTTCAATGGGAGACAGGTCTGGCCTACAGGCAGGCCAGTCTAGTACCCGCACTCTTTTACTATGAAGCTACGTTGATGTAACACGTGGCTTGGCATTGTCTTACTGAAATAAACAGGGGCGTCCATGGTAACGTTGCTTGGATGGCAACATATGTTGCTCCAAAACCTGTATGTACCTTTCAGCATTAATGGCGCCTTCACAGATGTGTAAGTTACCCATGTCTTGGGCACTAATACACCTCCATACCATCACAGATGCTGGCTTTTCAACTTTGCGCCTATAACAATCCGGATGGTTCTTTTCCTCTTTGGTCCGGAGGACACGACGTCCACAGTTTCCAAAAACAATTTGAAATGTGGACTCGTCAGACCACAGAACACTTTTCCACTTTGTATCAGTCCATCTTAGATGAGCTCAGGCCCAGCGAAGCCGACGGCATTTCTGAGTGTTGTTGATAAACGGTTTTCACCTTGCATAGGAGAGTTTTAACTTGCACTTACAGATGTAGCGACCAACTGCAGTTACTGACAGTGGGTTTCTGAAGTGTTCCTGAGCCCATGTGGTGATATCCTTTACACACTCATGTCACTTGTTGATGCAGTACAGCTGACGGATCGAAGGTCACGGGCTTAGCTGCTTACGTGCAGTGATTTCTCCAGATTCTCTGAACCCTTTGATGATATTACGGACCGTAGATGGTGAAATCCCTAAATTCCTTGCAATAGCTGGTTGAGAAAGGTTTTTCTTAAACTGTTCAACAATTTGCTCACGCATTTGTTGACAAAGTGGTGACCCTCGCCCCATCCTTGTTTGTGAATGACTGAGCATTTCATGGAATCTACTTTTATACCCAATCATGGCACCCACCTGTTCCCAATTAGCCTGCACACCTGTGGGATGTTCCAAATAAGTGTTTGATGAGCATTCCTCAACTTTATCAGTATTTATTGCCACCTTTCCCAACTTCTTTGTCACGTGTTGCTGGCATCAAATTCTAAAGTTAATGATTATTTGCACAAAAAAAAAATGTTTATCAGTTTGAACATCAAATATGTTGTCTTTGTAGCATATTCAACTGAATATATGAATATATAATAATGATTTGCAAATCATTGTATTCCGTTTATATTTACATCCAACACAATTTCCCAACTCATATGGAAACGGGGTTTGCACATACACAAATACAGTACATACATACACACACACATTCACAGTACAAACATACATATACACATACTGTACATATACAAGCACATATGCATACATACATTCATGCATATAATCACGTTTCATCCATCCATCCATTTTCTACCACTTGTCCCTGATGGGGTTGCAAGGGGTGCTGGAATCAAACATGTTTGATTATGCTCCCCTACGGGAAACTGGGTAAAACACGGCACACTGACAAAGCTTAACCTATTGTTACTATAACAATCTACAAGGTCAGTATAGTTCGCTTCTCTTTCTTCCCCTCCATTTCTCTGCTTTCTTTTGTATTTCAAATGACATTGCATATATTTATTGTTGCATTTGAAACAATTGCATTGTTGATAATAGAGGTAATTATTGTTATTATTCATTATCAATTGAGCTATTTCTATTGGTATTTTCATTGCTCCATTTGTAGTGCAATAATTCATTATTCATTGTAATTTCTGTGTTATTAATATTTACTCCACTATCTGCTTCTTTGCTATCACTTTTCGTATCATTTTTGTTCATATTGTATTTGCTGATGCTGTTCTGTTGTTGTTGTTATTGTTGTGTTTGTTGTTGTTGTTGTACTCTGTCTTATCGCCCTCTTGTCCCCGCAATTTCCTCCTCCGTCTTCCTTTTTTTCTCTTTCTATCCCCTCCTGCTCCAGTCCGGCTGCGCCAAACAATATAAATCCATTTAATAAAGTCAAATACAAATAAGGCAACAAGAGAAGTATCCCACACTTCTCTTTTGTAAAGTAAATCTGAACTGCAAATATGCGCATCTACATCAACAATATGATTTGCCTGAGTAGTTGTGAGTTCAAACCCCGGCCGAGTCATACCAAAGACTAAAAAAATGGGACCCATTACCTCCCGGCTTGACACTCAGCATCAAGGGTTGGAATTGGGGGTTAAATCACCAAAAATGATTCCCGGGCGCGGCCACCGCTGCTGACCGCTGCTCCCCTCACCTCCCAGGGGGTGATCAAGGGTGATGGGTCAAATGCAGAGAATAATTTCGCCACACCTAGTGTGTGTGTGACAATCATTGGTACTTTAGTACCAAGTGTCTATATTAGCCTACTATCAAAGGCTGACGCAAATCTTCGTTGACAGAAATGTTCTATTTACATTTTTATTCTATACATGTTTGCAACATTGGTAACCATTAGTAAAATGAAGGCTTCTCAGAAGGTGAGATAACTTCTGGAAATTACTGGCTCAGAATGGCCAAAGATATAGATGTGTGTGTCCAAGTTTAAGGAAACGGCAGGCTGTCTTCTTCTAATGGATTTATTACAATCTTTGCAAGCGAGGTGATGTTTGCTGTGGTCTGGAACAACATGGCACACAAACAACTATGAGAAATACAGCCAATATTACATGCAGATAATGTGTCATGAGACATGCAAATATAAATTAAATACGGAGAGGACATAAGTAAAGTAAATTAAATGAGCTCAAATATACCTACAAACGAGACACAATGATGCAATATGTACATACAGCTAGCCTATATAGCATGTTAGCATCGATTAGCTTGCAGTCATGGATTGACCAAATATGCCTTATTAGCACTCCAACAAGTCAATAACATCAACAAAGTTCACCTTTGTGCATTCACACACAGTATAAAACGTTTGGTGGACAAAATGAGACAAAGGAGTGGCATTAAACACGTCTGTCTGTCTTTCATCGGAGAAAGTTGTACATGTAAACAAACTATGATGAGTTCAACGATCGCTGAAATTAGTTGGACAAAACGGTGCTTGCCAAATACTCTCATCAGTGAGGCATGTTTAATATAAACAGTGGGATTACTAACAATTAGGAAGGTCTGTGTCATGTTTGTTCTCCTACAGAAAATATATCAAAACAAAAAATATATTTGTTCTTCTTCATCTTTTTCCATTTTCACACATCTCTGGCTCTTTAGCACCGCGGTTTGCTGACCCCCGCAGTAGGACAGAAATGTTCAAAACAATTGAGAAAACATGCAAATAAAATACCAAAAAAAGGAAACAATTACTTAAAGCAGGGGTCCCCAAACTACGGCCCGCGCCCCCCAGCATCCAAAATCCGCCCCACAGGAAAAGTTAAGAAAAAAAGTGTTTATTTATTTTATATTTCTTTTTTTTTTTTCATCTTTCCTTTCTAATCCATTTTCTACCGCTTGTTACCCTTGGTGTCTCCTAGCCGCTCAGGCAAATCATATTGTCTAAAAATGAATTTTCTCATCGATAACATGACAATGTTAAATGTTGATGAACATCAATGTTAATTGATGTTAAATGACAAAACGGATTATAAAGATATATATATATATATATATATATATATATATATATATATATATATATATATATATATATATATATATATACATATATACTCCGGCCAAATTTTTTTAACCCAATGCGACCCCCGAGTCAAAAAGTTTGGGGACTCCTGACTTAAAGCAACAGTATCATTAATAGTTGTTCCAGGTTTTTGATCCAAAACATTGAAAGAGAACATTTGAAAATAAAAAAATACATTTTAGAATTGTTTTTTAGCATTTCTCGAAACTTATGAATCAATTTGGAATTGGAAATTGAATGTTAATCGATTTTTTGAGCACCCTTATTATTTATACAGACATTTTTGTCTAGCGATATGTCTCCTAAAATGACAAAGAAAATTATGTTACGACAGGAGCTATCTGGTAAAAGGCTTGATTCAGTTCCAGTTTAGTCTTTATTTGAAGGGACAATGCACAGAAACATTAAGATCAAAGACAGATATGTTCTGTACCAGATTATAGCTAAATAGCTCATTTCCATCTGCAGTCCTTTCAATTACTATAACACCGCGCATAAATCAACATGGCAACATACGTTTCAGACTAAAATACATTGTTTTAAAAACAATGAAAAATGTGTTGAATGGGTCACCTTTTCGTCCTGGAGTTTTATGCTCTTCCCGTTGCAGACCTTTTAAAAGTTCCTGTTGATCTCAGGATCGGCAAGTGCGTGGATTGTAGGCTCAGAGTCCGGCAAAGTGACTTTTGAGTCGCCTTCAAAAGCTCGTTAAATACTGTCAGCAAAGAGCTCTGTCACATTACACCTACTGTCCTCCTCATTAAAGATGCCAGCAGATGTTAAACGGGGACAACCTCGTAGTGACGGCAGACGCGAGGAAAAAAGTTCCGCAAAGTTGTTAGTTTTTTTTCTCACGGTGTCACATGAGATAGGAACAGACACGTTATTCCTTCTCACGACTGCCACCACACCTTCACTTCTGTCTGAACTTGTCCGCGGGTGCGCGCGCACGCCCCTACACGCACACGCACGCACACATACACACACAGGCGCGCGCGCGCGGGTCATGGCAACCCATTGAGTCGGAAGCAATACAGGAACGTCATCGCACCACATTAGTCATATTACAAATATTGCTACTTCACTAAACATCTGATTGATAGATAAATAGATACTTAGATAGATGAACCTTTATTGTCTGTTACAAAACAGTAATTCATCTTTGACTGTCTCTAAAACTATATTACAGGACAGAACAATACGAGATAAAAAAACAAAAAAACAGACATCGATAGATCGGTTATGTATTGGTCGCATGCAAATGGTCATGTAAATAATTCAACGAAAATAATCACTCGAATAAATATTTGCAAAAATCAAGACTGATTAGGCTGTTTATGAAAATACATTTGGAAAACTTTGGACACGTTAACGGAAAGACGCTCAGGCATGAAACGGACGCCTTTGATGACGTCATTTCGGGTCCATTGACGTCACGGTGTTTTATTTTAGGGCACCAGCGACTCACTAATTTGACCAAGCTGCGTTATCAAGGTGTAATTTTTTCCTATAAATGTTGTCTAGCGTATTGTTCTTCAAGGTGTTATTCATAGCCCAAACCGGATTGGACAGTCGGATTATATTCGCTATGTTTGCACTGGGATACGCAAATGTTAGCTCGTCATGCTAATAACAATAACAAGGCTATGGTAGCTTTATCACAACAGTGTAATATTGTGTGCCTTTAAGGTAACATTTTATATTTAATAGCGAGTGGTCGGTGGCTTTTTTAACTAAAAAAATAGGCTGTGTGGAAAATGTTTACTCACTTGTGCTTAAATGATACAGGACGCGTGGTAACACAATAATGTCATTTTTCTCCCCCACTCAGAGATATGGCGGATTCAAGCGGTCTGACTGACGTCACAGTGAAGACTCTGGACTCGCAGAGCAGGAGCTATAAAGTCAGGGGAGAGGTATTGCTCCTGCCTTCAATAATGTTCTTTTTGCGTGCGAAACCATTCACCACAAGATCCGCAATTATAATCTAACTCATGGGTGGGCCACAGGGCTCAGTTTCAGGGCCTTGATTGTTCTCTTCTCTACACCAATTATCGTCCTAACAAACAAATAAACTAAGGTAATAAACGCTATTGCAGACTGCATTTAAATGGGACCCATTACCTTCCTGCTTGGCACTCAGCATCAAGGGTTGGAATTGGGGGTTAAATCACCAAAAATGATTCCCGGGCGCGGCCACCGCTGCTGCCCACTGCTCCCCTCACCTCCCAGGGGGTGAACAAGGGGATGGGTCAAATGCAGAGGACATATTTCACCACCTTAGTGTGTGTGACAATCATTGGTACTTTAACTTTTAACATGAACCTGCAGGGTCTTAAAAAGTCTTACATTCAATCATTTGAATTTAAGGCCTTAAAAATGTCTAAAATGTTCCTAAAATCTCATAAAAGGTATTGAAATAAGTTTTGAAAAGGTTGTAAAAATCTATTTACAATACTTTTATTTAAAACGTGCACAAACGTCAGTCTTGCTTTTAAATGTCTAGATTTTTGATGGTTCTATAATGTAACTACAATAGGCCACCTGTGCTGCTCAGTCAGAATTTATCACGCACCATCAGCTAAAGTGCTGTGCGCGTGCAGCGGTGCGTTGATACAGCTTAGCATAACAGCGGAGAAAACTGATTGAAAGCCCCACAACAAAGCTGAATCACTCGCATAAGATGGGTAAGTGCAAGTTCAAAAATGTGTGACCCCAGAACGATCAATTTAATGCTTGGTTGATGGGAACACAAAGTGTTTTCACAGTCGTCACAATTTGGGTTAGGACCCGAATGTGGAGCCATCGAGTAGGAAAGTGTTTGTAAACATGGCAGTGAAAGTGAATGGAATGATAATGCAAAAGTAAAAAAAATTGGCATATGTTAAAGTACCAATGATTGTCACACACACTAGGTGTGGTGAAATGAGTCCTCTGCATTTGACCCATCCCCTTGTTCACCCCCTGGGAGGTGAGGGGAGCAGTGGACAGCAGCGGTGCCGCGCCCGGGAATCATTTTTGGTGATTTAACCCCCAATTCCAACCCTTGATGCTGAGTGTCAAGCAGGTAGGTAATGGGTCCCATTTTTATAGTCTTTGGTATGACTCGGCCGGGGTTTGAACTCACAACCTACCGATCTCAGGGCGGACACTCTAACCACTAGGCCACTGAGTAGGTACAGTATATGTCTCTGTCAAAAGATGCTGAACTGCCACAAACACTTGCACAACTATATAAGGATCAGCCCCCCCCCCCAAAAGGAGTGTTATGTGAGTAAAGTGCCGCCAATTCCTGAAGATCAATATGATATGTTTACTGGTGAAATCATACTATTACATACAGTAAGCACATGCTAATTTATCTGTGTAGTAGTGTACTCACAGCAGTAAAACTAAAACAAACATAATTCTTGTATATCATTTATAATATTTATTCTAATAATTTCAGGTAAACTTCTTATGCCTAATATTTTCTCCAAGTTTATACAGCAACTTACATTAAAAGCTATAAAGGTTGTCTGTTTAGTGTTTACACTCAGTTTATAGTTGGGTAAGGGAAGCAAGGAAGATTTGGGAATGTCACCTTGTCATGCTTAAATAAAAATGATCCTTGTTTATAGTAATATGTTTAAAAAAAATAAAGTGACAAAAACAAGTAAAAATGTATTCATACATACCAATGAGCTGAGGGAATTTGAATTGTATCCACAATATTCTCCTCCAAATTCTGTTTTTTGCAACTTAGTCCAGTTACAGTAGTAGTACCGTATATCTGTTCATCTGTTTGCTCAATTCTGACAGCTGCAAAACACTGCAAAAGTTAACTGTTTAGCTTTAGCAAATAGGCTAACAGTCCCTTTCACAGACAATATATTGTTCTGCTCTCCTCTACCATTGCTGACGTTCTGGTTGTTGTTGTTACATGAAAACACTTACCGGTATGTATGAAATTTGAAACACACTGCATTTTTTTGCAAAAAAACAGTTCTATGGCAAACCTAAAAAATGGCTATGTTTGCTAATATTTTTTTCAATTAATTTTACAATAGAGAAGCTTCTGGTGTATTTAGTTAGTTTAACCAATTTGTTTTCCGATGTGAAAAAGTAGTAAAGTAATTCATATACTTACAATACTCTGATTTTGCTTTGTCTTTGTATTTTTTGTCCGTATGGATGTGAAATGGTCTTAAAATATATTCATTAGGGTCTTAAAGTCCTAAATTTTACTTGTTGAAACCAAAACTAGGAATGAAGCCTGTTCCACATTTTTTTGTTAAGACCAACATTTTGACATAGTTGAAGATTCCAAATACCTTGGTGTTGTATTGGATCCAACACTTGGATTAAAAAATAACTAGTAAATGTGTAATATTGTGAGATATAATCTGTCAGTTTTTAAACACATGATACATATGCCTATTATGATGCTGCATATATATTTATTTGAATTAAAATATTGTCTCTTATTTATTTATAACAAACCATCCATCCATTCATGAGGGGGCTGGAGCCTATCCCAGCTGCACTCTGGCGATAGGATTCAACAAAAAAAACTCTTAGGCGTCCTTATTGTCAGATCTTAAGGAGATATAATATATTAAGCTTTAAAGATTTCATCATGTTCTCAGATGTGCAATTCGTTTTTGAAATTCTGGATAATGCAGACCCATTGCCACTGAAGTACAAATTTCCTTGGTAGGTAATCTGCTGAAGTTTCACGGTGGGCTGGTCAGTTGTATCCAAGGCGGGATATTTGTATCCACGAAAAGCACGTGTGCACTTTAAACGTGTGCATCAATAATTATATATTTTTTAATTATCCGCTGTTTGCCGCCACACAAATCATGGCAGCCACACACCACTGCTCTCATGTGCGTTCTATTGCAGTGGTAGTGTGGAAAAGATGTCCGCATATTTAAAGTTCCTTCCATGCGGTCCAGATTAGATTTTTTAAATTAATAATACTCATTAGGCGATGGATAATCAAACTTTATTTATAAAGCGCTTTTCATACAGCGCATTCATAAAAACAACGTCCGATGACCCACATCCCACAACAACAATCACATAAACAAATACACACACACAGACGAATGCGTGGCTGAGTACAGAGGAGCCAGGTGAAAAGAAGCACTAACACAGCAACAAAATATTAATCAAAGCTTTTTTCTAATCGATATATAGTTTCAGCCCTACTATAGATAGATGTGTATTTGTAGTGGGTATGGCTATAGAAAGATAAGTGTATGGTTGAATGTACTGTGTGGATGTTGACTGAATTTTACTGTCTTAGCCCACGTGCCCAGGGTTGCTGAATCTCGTCTAAAGTGCTAGTTTTTTTTATATTACATGCTTACGCTTTGTACCTGTTAGATAACTAATAAGCTAAACTATTTTGAGTGCCCTCACCCTTCCTTATCTCGTTTAATGCCAGTTTTACTTGACCTTGTTGTTCCCATTGTTGTCTCTTTAGTTGACAGTGAAGCAGTTCAAAGAACACATAGCTCCATCAGTGGAGATCCCAGTCGACAAGCAGAGGCTCATCTACCAGGGTAAAGTGCTCCAAGATGACAGAACGCTGACAATGTACAGTAAGTAGGTCAACCCCATGTTTATGCACCACACACTGACGTCATTTTTCATCCTTTATTTGTGCACAATCATTCCTCCACAGCGAATCACTTTTTCATTAAAAGGTCAAAATGTTAAAACAAGTCCATTCAGTTATTTTCACACTGTTTCCATTTGTACATCTGCCTTATAAACTGTCAGCTTTTAAATTCTGGTGGGAAATGATTTGAAATAATTTTAAACTTGTTGAAATATTGTCTTTTTAATCGTATTTCTCTGTGCTATACAATGGTACCTCGGAGTAACTTGTGTTAGTTTGCAAAGACATACAGAGTCAAACAGTGATAATGTCATAGAGGGGCAACATAAGCTTGTTTTGTAGTAAAGACACGTGACTCAGGCAGCGTATTATTAACACGACAAGACTTGAGTCACCAAACACAGGATTTTTTAGTTTGGTCACTAAAGTCCGTGGAATGACATGCAGGTAAACATTGTTTGTTCCGTGCAATGTGTGGCCGTTCGATAACTAAGTATATTACATTTTTGTTGAAAACCAAACCATGTAAAAAATAGGGCGTACGAAAACAAACGTAGGTACTACTTCATCAGTACAGTAAAAGTGGAATACAGGAGGTCCTCGGTCATATACGAGGTCCGATACGATGGCATTGGAACATAGTAATGACAAACTGAAATATGTGATGTACCATATGAGGGAACTCTCCTGAAGGAATTAATAAAGTACTATCTATTGTAACTGTATGCATGTTCTAAATAAACCAATACCATTACCATTGTACAGTACTCAAAACTTCACTTAAATTACTAAATGATGTCTAAATGAACACATGCGTCCGGCACGCTATACACAGAACACATGCATCACATGATAAATTATCTTATACAAAGATTTAACACAAATAAATGAAATAGCAATAAAAAAAACGTCTTACTTTTATCCATGTGGTTGTCTTGCACACTGGAAGGTACATTGCAAGAGACAGGCCTATTGGGAGAAGGAAGACTCAATAATGAGACCACTACACTGCTTAGTTTGTTACCATACTTATTTAAGTATGAGGAGCAGATATTTTCATATGTTCAAAGATACCATCTCTATCCTTTATGATGCGCCACTCCAACGTCTTAGATCAGGCATGCGGCCAATTTAAGTTGGCATTTCTCCACTATCTGACAATTTTTAAGGGATGCACAATAGTTTTCTTTCAAGTCCATACCTATAACTTATTTATTAGATAAGATACAATAGAACAGGGGTCACCAACCTTTTTGAAACCAAGAGCTACTTCTTGGGTACTGATTAATGCGAAGGGCTACCAGTTTGATACACACTTAAATAAATTGCCATAAATAGCCAATTTGCTCATAATAATAACATAACTCTATGTTATTATTAATAATTAATATTATTTATCTTTGTGGAAACACTGATCATCTTAATGATTTCTCACAATAAATCTACACAGAAACGAATAAATATCAATATGCAACACTTTATTTTTATATTTTCTCTTAAGTACACATTTTTCAAATTGAACATTTTCAAATGATCACTTCTAAGACAGTCTTGTGAAATCACAATATCCCATTTTAACTAGCTAGCCACTAACATTTTTATAAAAGAGGAGAAAACACGAAAAAAATGAAAATTAAATTTTTAAACAGTTTATCTTCAATTTCGACTCTTTAAAATTCAAATTCAACCGAAAAAAAGAAGAGAAAAACTAGCTAATTGGAATATTTTTGAAAAAATTAAAAAAATAATTTTAGTAATTTTTCCTGATTAAGATTATTTTTAGAATTTTGATGACATGTTTTAAATAGGTTAACATCAATCTGCACTTTGTTAGAATATATAACAAATTGGACCAAGCTATATTTCTAACAAAGACAAATCATTATTTCTTCTAGTTTTTCCAGAACAAAAATTTTAAAAGAAATTCAAAAGACTTTGAAATAAGATTTACATTTGATTCTACAGATTTTCTAGATTTGCCAGAATAACGTTTTTGAATTTTAATCATTATAAGTTTGAAGAAATATTTCACAAATATTCTTCGTCGAAAAAACAGAAGCTAAAATGAAGAATTAGATTAAAATGTATTTATTATTCTTTACAATAAAAAAAATAAATTTACTTGAACATAGATTTAAATTGTCAGGAAAGAAGAGGAAGTAATTTAAAAGGTAAAAAGGTATATGTGTTTAAAAATCCTAAAATCATTTTTAAGGTTGTATTTTTTCTCTAAAATTGTCTTTCTGAAAGTTGTAAGAAGCAAAGTAAAAAAATAAATGCAATTATTTAAACAAGTGAAGACCAAGTCTTGGATTTTCAAATTCTATTTGAGTTTTGTCTCTCTTAATTAAAAATGTCGAGCAAAGCGAGACCAGCTTGCTAGTAAATAAATACAATTTAAAAAATAGAGGCAGCTCACTGGTAAGTGCTGCTATTTGAGCTATTTTTAGAACAGGCCAGTGGGCGACCTGGTGCCCGCGGGGCACCGCGTTGGTGACCCCTGCAATAGGATATACTTCCACAATGGAGGAATGTTGTGGTTGTAGTGAAGATTCATAAAGTCTACAAAAATAAGGGGAAGGGACATAAAAGACATTAAAAAAAGCACAGAGTTGATGCAACCAGCTACCACTTCAGCGGCGCAATTCCCAATACAGCCACCAAATGAAAACACAGCGGAAAAACAAAAAATGAGCGATAAATGATACATATTGCGTACATACGATGGCACCATGCATAGACAAACAACAAAACAAAGCCAAACAAGAACACTATCTCAACACCAACATATACCACGGTGACTGCTGCCCCACGCCATCGTCAGCACGGCCAGAAACAGGAACAGACCCAAACATACATTTGTTTTTGTTTATTTTGTGCACACTTGGAGGCAAGAAAGATTTAAAGAAAGATGGATTTGACAATTGTACCTGTATATTTGTCCTGACAAAAGCCAGTATTTTTAACGATGGTAAAGAACAGGTGGTCCAGCGCCATCACTTCCATGATGAAATCATCCCTGGGAAACTTTATGCACTTTTCAAATGCAGCGGCGATAGAAACAATTTTTTTCTTCTCCGGCTGGCTTTGGGACAGCTTCTATAATGGTCTGTATTCATATAGCGCTTTTACTATACCTGGAATGATACCCAAAGCGCTTTACATTATACATCACATTCACCCATTCACACACACACACATTCACCCACTGTAGCAGGAGGCGTCTTCAAAACACTGTCATAGTGATGCTGTTATTTCAGGTGGCTGCTAAGGTTTGATACACAATGTTTCCATCCTCTCGTAATGTTTGCAAAACATTGTGGGAAAATAGCACGCAAGGCAAGTTTATTTGTACACAAGGCAATTTCAAAGTGGTTTTACAGAAAAATGACAAGAAAGCAAAAATGAAAAAAATCATAAAATATAATCATCATAAAAACAATCGTAATTAAAATTTCAAATCAATTAGTGTAGATAAAATACTGTCATTTGTCATACGGACAAATGAAAACATTTTCAGCCTGCAAAATGCATGAAAACACTGAAGAAGTCCACATGATGGACGCCATGTTTGTTTACAGTGAGCTCAGGGGAAGTTTACCACGGCACGTAGGAGAATAGGAGCTACAGCACTGTACGGGTAATCTCGCCTCATTAAAGCGTTTATTGGCCGGTGGCGTGTGAGCAGTTTAGCGTGGAGTCAGCTCTTTTGGTCACTTTTTTGGGTCTGTTCCTGTCTCCCAGCAGAGAACACTGCAGAGGCCACCACAATGTATATGGGTATTAAGATGGTGTTTTTGTTTAATTATTTATCTATGCATGGTGCAATCGTATGTGCGCAAATTGTATTATTTGAATAATTTTTTTTCTTTTTATTGTGTTTTACTTCTCTTGCTGTATTTAAAAATGGCGCAGCTGAAGTGCCAGCTGGTTACAGAAGCTCTGTGCCTTTTTATATCCACTCAGTGGCCTAGTGGTTAGAGTGTCCGCCCTGAGATCGGTAGGTTGTGAGTTCAAACCCCAGCCGAGTCATACCAAAGACTATAAAAATGGGACCCATTACCTCCCTGCTTGACACTCAGCATCAAGGGTTGGAATTGGGGGTTAAATCACCAAAAATGATTCCCGGGCGTGGCACCGCTGCTGCTCACTGCTCCCCTCACCTCCCAGGGAGTGATCAAGGAGATGGGTCAAATGCAGAGGACAAATTTCACCACACCTAGTGTGTGTGTGACAATCATTGGTACTTTAACTTTAAGTTTTACCTTTTGGTTTAAACACTTGTGTACTTTTTTAATCTGCACATAATTTCCCAATTGTGGGATAAAATAAAGTCTATCCTATCCCATCCTAAAGTGACATCCTTACTCAGTGGAGTAACATGCGACTTAGCAACCATAGCCATGAAACATTGTGACACAAGAAACATTGTTAAATGAGAACTGCCTGTATTAGAAAACAACCTTAACTTTTCAATGCTCTGATTTAAGGCTCTAAGCACCAGGCATTGTTTTATTGAAATTGTTGACACACATCAGATATGGTACAGAATAATCTCTATAAATATTAGCTGCATTTACAAATGTACTATTTTCTCTCTCAGATGTGGATGGAAAGGTTATTCATCTGGTGGAACGAGCGCCACCCGAAAGTCCCATCTCTGGCTTAGGGGGTGCGGGCGTATCCAATGGCGTGGCAGAGACCAGCAGCAGCCATGTTTCCACTTCCTCCCAGGGCGAACCCCATGACCGTAACAACTACGTAATGCTCGGGACGTTTAACCTGCCTTTCAATGTCACGGAACCGCAGCAGATACAGGTGCGCTTGGCATTAACAAGACAAAACTGCATTTCAACATCAAACTTTTATTAATTATACCGGCAATGTTTAGGTAACGTTTAACTATGTTTAACTGGCATACAAGTATAGAGATAAATTGTATATCAAAACAAAATAAAATTACAAACTACTTACCTTTTGAATACGTTTGTCGTTTATTGTTCATATTGGACTAAGTAAGCAGCAGACATTTCTGGTGTTGCAGTAAAACTACAATTCTGATTCTATAGTGATTAGTACATTTTCCTCTTTTCCATCACTAGCAGTCTTTTATTGTAGCTGGGGTGTTTTTCATAGCCACCCTATGACTCCTGAATTTTGTTTTTCAGATGTCTGTGCAGCAAATGATGGCTGGAGTCAGTGAGCCAGGAAGGACCACCAGGGTCAGCACTCAAGCAGGGGTAAAGGCTTAAAATTTTCACTACAAATGTTTTTCAAATACTGTACTGAATCACTGGTACTGTAAAACTGAAGGTCATTTGTGGGTACAGAACGTGCAGAGTCACTTGGGCCAGTCAGTGCAGAGTGAGGCTCGGATGAGGCTCCAGCTCGCTCAGATCTTGCTGCGGAACGCTGACACTCTGATCCACAGACTGGAGGTACTCTCTTCCTCTTGAACGAGCTTGTTGGTTTTTTTTAGCTCTGGAGTCCTTCACTATTACTCTAATTTTGAAAACGGACATGTCCTGTTTTTGACGTGTGTTTTTGGTCTATTTCTTGTGTCAGAGTTACACATTTCAGAAAAAAATAATATATTTAGTGTGTGCAAAATTGCCCAGTGTGTTTACACTAGTATAAGTTTCTCTATACAAAAGGAGCAATCTTTTTTTTTTTTTTTAGGAATTTGCAACAAAAATGTCGCAAGTTGAACTGAACTCAGGGGCCGGTATGGCGTCATTCCCAGCCAGATTCCTACCCGTATACCTTGTAGCAGTTTGCTAAAACACAGGTTTATTTTTTGGAAAATATGTTCTTAACAGATGAATGCGTAGTGAACTGATAATGACGAGAGAGCATTATTGTTGCTTGCGTCATGGGTTTTTATTATAGCTGTAGACTAACCAGTTTTACTTGTTAATAGCAGGACAAGTCATTTTTATTTGACAGTTAGTCATGATTTTTTCATTGACTACTTTGTTGGGAAAATGTTAAAAATAGAAATAGCACTTTTTGTAGAACGTACAGTAGTTTGCAGTATTTCTTATTTTTATTAGCGAAATAAATACATAGGCTTACAATAAAGTAAAGGGTTCTTTCATTACACAAACTGTGATTTGACATTCGTTCGAGGGAAGAGCTGCTGCATGAATTAGTATCAGTTAATATCATATTGGGACAGGGCAGGACAGTATCTACATATACCATATTGGTAAGAAAGCCAATATGGAGCATCTCTAATTTTAATGTATTTTTAATGTTGCGCATAATAATTAAAAATGAATGACTGTGAATTTGTTTGGATTTTGATGGGTGTTACTGTTTTTGCATTGAAGGGGGTGTCCAGTGGCAGCAGTTTCCAGACAGAGTCAGAAGTACAAACCTCCTCTTCATCCTTGCCTGTATCGCCCTCCTCGGCCGTAGTTGCTCAAGCATTACCGCCGACGGATGCCAACATTCCTCCTCCTGCTGCGGCATCATCTTCCACCTCCACACAGACTGAACAAGCACACAACACACAACCTAATAAGTAAGTCACTCCATAAGTGTTAATCAAAGGGGTGCCAGGCATAAAAAAAAAAAATAGACCTAAAAATTTGCGATCATCAGTCTTCACTATAACGTCAATTTCGTCCCTTCATTGACATTCACGGCACCCGGCAATCTTGTGAGATGATGCTAGCTGCTGCTAGCTCAATAGGAAGAAAGAAAACGACCTGGGTTTTGTCAACTTTCTCTGATTCCTCAAAAAAAGCTATCAGTAGCATAAAACAGTGATTAAAACAAAAATGTAAGCTATACTATTATATACTTCATTTTGCTGTAATTGTCTACATACTACTGTCCGTTAATATACAATACAAACTTTGTCATGCTGTACAGTAATTGTTTACATGCTTACTATCTGTTTAATATACAATGTGAAAGGGCTGGACATCCATCCATCCATCCATTTCCTACCGCTCTTCCCTTTTGGGGTCGCGGGGGGTGCTGGAGTATATCTCAGCTGCATTCGGACGGAAGGCGGGGTACGCCCTGGACAAGTCGCTACCTCATCACAGGGCCAAAACAGATAGACAGACTCACATTCACACACTAGGGCAATTTAGTGTTGCCAATCAGCCTATCCCCAGGTGCATGTTTTTGGCGGTGGGAGGAAGCCGGAGTACCCGGAGGGAACCCACGGAGTCACGGGGAGAACATGCAAACTCCACACAGAAAGATCCCGAGCCCGGGATTGAACCCAGGACTAGGTCTGGACAATTTATAAAATTTTAATGTCCATTTCGATTATGAAAATACAATAATCGAAAAATACGATTACCGTATTTTTCGGAGTATAGGTCGCTCCGGAGTATAAGTCACACCGGCCGAAAAGGCATAATAAAGAAGGAAAAAAACATATATAAGTCGCACTGGAGTATAAGTCACATTTTTGGGGGAAATGTATTTGATAAAACCCAACACCAAGAATAGACATTTGAAAGTCAATTTAAAATAAATAAAGAATAGTGAACAACAGGCTGAATAAGTGTACGTTATATGACGCATAAATAACCAACTGAGAACGTGCCTGGTATGTTAACGTAACATATTATGGTAAGAGTCATTCAAATAACTATAACATAGAAAATGCTATACGTTTACAAAACAATCTGTCACTCCTAATCGCTAAATCCGATGAAATCTTATACGTCTAGTCTCTTACGTGAATGAGCTAAATAATAGTATTTGATATTTTACGGTAATGTGTTAATAATTTCACACATAGGTCACTCCTGAGTATAAGTCGCACCCCCAGCCAAACTATGAAATAAACTGCGACTTATTGTCCGAAAAATACGGTAATAGGCCGCACAAAGTGCATGCAAATTCCGGAGCTTGTCAGTGAAACAAATGAGGAGCGAATGACTGACAAAAGAGCACGTCTAATAGAAGTTTGGGATGTCACCATGGTTGCTACTTTTTATATGATGAAGTGCTAGTATGCCTAATCAATAATCACTAAACTCAACAAAAAAGTAAGGCATCATTTCCGTGTTCAATGTAACGGCGGACGGAGTTGCATAATTGGCCAATAAAACGTAAACGGAAGAGAAGAAAACATTTTTGTGGAAAATAATGTGTCCGATAGCGCTCATTTATCCCCGACACACTGAACCACGGCCGCCCCGTCCTGATAAACAATGTTAATGTCGAGACGGTCACTTTAAACAGAGACTAAACTACGAAGCGAAAGCTTACAAGAACAATCCATACACCCACAACACATCTCATCTGCTTTTTGTTGTAACGACATCATCCATTTAACAACAACGATCAAACAGCGGTCGCAACTTTAGAGGCACTCTCTTTTTATCTTAATTTTATTTTTTTAACAGCCTCAATCAAGTGAGTCGCCTTCTTACTCTTCAAACTGAAAACAACAGTACAGCACACTTCCCCCCTTCACAATAATATCACAATGCGCCACATCCGGTCTGACTGCGCTAACCAAATAAAGGTTTCAAAAAAGTACCTTAAACACAAATTGCACTTAAAGCACCTGATACATTTACAAATTGATTATGCTTTGACCTAAATTACTGGTCCAAATTGTCCAAAAAAGTATTGCCCCAATAATTGTGAGGATTTTTGCATTTAAATAACAAACATTTGATAAAATTTTATTTTACACAAAAAGCACACACTCTACGGTGATAAAATAAGTGTAAAAGGTAAAAAAAAGGAATTAAAAACAAAACGAGGGAAAAAAAGAATTTTCTTGTTTTTTATATTGCTATTATGTAAATGTATTGTTATTGCTAATATTATTATTTTACTTGTTATTTATTCCTTGCTAATTTATAGCCAGTTTTTTTTTATTTTTTTAACTATATTCAAAATTGAGTTTATTTATATTGTTATCAACGTGTCTGTTACTACATTATATATAGACTCGCACTGTGTACATAAAACGTTGCTGGAGGGTTTTGAAGTTGTTTTAGAGTGCTCTGGAGGCTACAATGGTGACTCCCATCAGCCGCATCTTTCAAGCGTTTTTTATGATCTTTAAAATTGTAATTAAAAAAAAGACCTATGTTCTTGTCTTTCATAAAGATTGTGAACGATAGGCAAAATTCCAAAAAAGTGCAGTTCCGCTTTAAGGGCTTTATTGGCAGAATAGAGCAACTTCCATAGGCTCTATTGTGAGCAGACATTTGGTGGCATGTATTTACTCTTTTGAATGCATAAAAAAAAGAAAAACATATATGTTCTTGTCTTACATAAGGATTGTAAATGATAAGCAAAATTCCCGTAAAAGTGCAGTTACCCTTTTAAAATTTGATTTAAAAAATTCAACTGAATTCACATGACATTCTGCCTGCATTTCTGACAGCTTGTCTGTCTGTATATTGTCGCATGAAACAAAACAAATGTTTTACAATGTAGAGTGCACATTTGAAACGTTAACATTTTTGTTCTGTCTTAAGTAATCCAAGTCCAGCTGAGTTGCTGGAGATTCTCTCAGAGGTCAAGAGGGTGGAGGAAAGGTTACGTCCATTCATCCAGAGGACCCAGTCCATCCTTGGGGCAGCCTCCTCGGCAGACTACAACAACAACGTAAGGATTAAAGAGAGACTTTGTGATCTTAATAACATAAATGCATCATCTCTGCTTCTTGACCACCTAAAAATGTACAAATAAAATATACTAATAACAATGTACAGTACAGGCCAAAAGTTTGGACACACCTTCTCATTCAATGTGTTTTCTTTATTTTCATGACTATTTACATTGTAGATTATCACTGAAGGCATTAAAAACTATGAATGAACACATTTGGAGTTATGTACTTAAAAAAGGTGAAATAACTGAAAACATATTTTATATTCTAGTTTCTTCAAAATAGCCATCCTTTGCTCTGATTACTGTTTTGCGCATTTTTGGCATTCTCTCCATAAGCTTCAAGAGGTAGTCACTTGAAAGGGTTTTAACTTCACAGGTGTCATAGTTTTGATGCCTTCTTTGACAATCTACAATGTAAATAGTCATGAAAATAAAGAAAACGCATTGAAATGAGAAGGTGTGTCCAAACTTTTTCCAGACTGTCTTGTAAAATCAACTGGTCATCCATTTTGTAGGCATTGAGCTGTAATTTTTTGTGTCACTGCATGTTTTTCCAGTTTTAAATATTCTTTACAAATTATTTGAAGGTTAGGCATATCTAACCTTCAAATAAGTTCTAAAAAATATATATATATATATATGAAAGGAGAGTTTGTGATGTACAGTCTTTTCGTTTTTCACAAACCGATAATTTATTGGACCCGCAGACGTGAGCACATCACCCCTATTTTAGCGTCCCTTCACTGGCTCCCTGTGCGTTACCGAATACATTTTAAACTCCTTTTATTTGTTTTTAAATGTCTAAACAACCTCGCGCCAACCTATCTCTCCGACCTCCTTCAGCCTTACTGCCCCACCCGATCCTTAAGATCAGCCGATCAGCTGCTGTTGACGGTCCCTGACACAAGGCTGAAGCTTAGAGGTGACAGAGCTTTCGCCGTTGCTGCTCCCAAGCTCTGGAACGACCTACCCCTGAGTGTTAGACAAGCCTCCTCTCTTCCTGTTTTTAAATCTCTCTTAAAAACATACTTTTATTCCATGGCTTTTAACACTGAGTGATATCCATCCTGCAATGGCGCCCCATAATACACCTGCTGTGAACCTGTTTTTATTTATTCTATTTTAATTATTTATTTTTTATCGTGTTCTGTTTGTGTTGTGTTGTGTTTGCTCGGTACTCGTTTTATCTTTTAACCTGTTCATTGTACAGCACTTTGGCTACCCCTGTGGTAAATTTTAAATGTGCTTTATAAATAAAGTTGATTTGATTTGATTTGATTTATTGTGGGAATATGGACTAATCTAATAACAGCAGCCCGAAAGCATGATGCTGCCACTACTGTTTTGACAGTTCATATAATGTTCTTAGGTTTGAATCGCACATTGTGTTTTTTGATGAGCAAGAATGTACTCTCATATGCGTGGTTTGGGTTTTGCCTTGGTGGATTTATGGTGTCCGTCTATTGATTGCCATTATGAAAGGTGGAGGTTATCGTTAATAAGCGGTGATAATCAATCACATGACAGTCATTCTATGGCTCATCTACGCTGCACACATGTATATACATGCGACGTGACACTTCCAAATAACTTACTGTCTTGTACAATTGCTTGGAGTGATGATCAAATAAGTGCTGTCAAAGAGACACTACCAGATGTGATCATGATCACGAACGAGAACATAATAGGACTTGGCTTTGTCAAGTTAAGACATACTGTAACCTTTGGTCTTATTGTAAGATTTATTGGACTGTCTGTATATATTTGAGCCTTTGTGTACAACTTGGCCCCAAGAGCATATATTCTGTGTGCCCAATTCATTCCGATGCGAAATGAGACCTATAATATGTTTTTTAAAGACAAATTGTGATTTTTAAGATTTTGAGATACAGCCTAGGATGTGGAGGAGTCATGTTTTGACCATGTTTTGGTTTTTTTCAACAAATGTCAGTACCAAAGCTGCTCAGTGTGACCAAAACATTTCATAAATGTCATCTGTAATTTTTGCCAGATGCAGGAACGAGAAACGAATCAGCGTGTGCTCAATATGGCAGGGGATGCGGTACGTCTTCTTGGCAATACCTTGATTGTCCTTGGTGACCTACGTTGCAACCTGGCAACACCGCCTCCTCGCCAGCTCTATGTAGCCCAGCCCATGGCCCAGTATACCCAACCTGTCTTGGTCCAGTCCAGTCTGACACACATTCCCATTTCAGTGAGTACGCAGAATATTTAAAGGGATCATATAATGTTTTTGTTCTGTTTTTGTTTTTGTTCTTTTATGTTCTACATTTAATAGACTTCCTTGTGGTCTACATAACATGTAATGGTGGTTCTTTGGTCATAATTTTGCATAGATTATGTTTTACAGACTGTCTTCAAGCCGATTTCTGACCGTTTTATTTCCGTGCCTCCACTTCGACTGTGTCTTCTGCCCACCAGCCGTGTTATATTTTTTAGCACTTCAATATCGAGTCTACTGACAGATATATGTTCAAATTATACGCTACTTTGTATTAGAGATGGCAAAAGCGGAGGATGCATGCGCATGTACAAGTTAGTCTACCCCACCACAAGAGGACAGAGACAAAGAAGGACCCTATTGACTACAATGTCGAGATACAATGGCGGACTCATGCAAAACTCTTACCATATATTGATATCTGCTGGTGTTACACTTAGGAAAAACGACACAAATTGGGCAAATTTCAAAAGGCTTGTTTGGAGGAAGTATGAAGGAAAGCAATATTGTTTTTGTAAATATCCCCGCCATGCCTCCATTATTTTGATTTCAAATTTTTGGGACATATCCCAAAGACACAAAAACAGGTACCAATAGGTAAGAAAATTTGCTATTTACGACAGACAATGTTTTGTGTTGATGATTCTTCATTTGTCTAAGAAATGGCTCAAACACTTAAAGGAATTAAATGGTGTCCATGTGTTCATTGGCAGCAGTTAATATAACAACACAGCATTGATGTGAAATATTGATGAATGATCTGCCCACTAATTGTAATGTGCTCACATGTGTGCAGGTGTGTGTGTGTTTGCATGCATCTAGACAGGGTCCAAGGATGATACAAAAAGCAGAGGAGAACTGTAAAAACACAACCTTGTAGATAAACAACATAATAATAACATAATTATGTTATGCGATAATACATCATAATTAAATTATCCCCTCAACTCCCCCCAAAATGGATTAACTCGCTGGAATAAAAAAGACAATATAACATACGGTACATCCATTAACATGAAAAAGTGCAATATATTTATCTGTACAGTAATCTATTTATTTATTTATATATATTTATATATTTTTTTTAATTTTATATATATATTTATAAATTATTTATATATATTTATTTATTTATATATGCACCTTATTGCTTTTTTTATCCTGCACTACCATGAGCTTATGTAACGAAATTTCGTTCTTATCTGTGCTGTAAAGTTCAAATTTGAATGACAATAAAAAGGAAGTCTAAGTCTATAATAGATAAATACTAGAAAAACACTCGAAGAGCGCAATAGAAAAAAAAAATCCTTAAAAAGAAAATCCTGAATCCAGACGGTGATCCGGAATGGATCGCCCCCAAAATCTAATGACTTCTCCCATTTCGGACATTTCCTGAAAATGTTATCAAAATCTGCCCATATCTTTTGAGCTATGTTGCTAACTAACAAACGGACAAACAAACCCCAGCGAATGCATAACCTCCTGGCAGATGTAATGAGACTATCAAAATGGGACCTATGATGACTTTTAATTGACATTTTAAAACACTTCCTTGTGGTCCAGATAATATGTATTGTATATGCCTTGGTGTAAATGTTGCATGAATTTTGGTACTCAGTCACATTTATAACCTACCGTACTCTCTGTGCATGCCCGTAAGATGTTTGTTAGTGGAAGCATTCCCAGATTGCAAAAAAAAAACACGACCCACCCTCCAAAAATATTAGAGTTATCTTTTGAAAATGTACACTGTTAAATATAAAAAAAAATTCCAGACACAGTCGAAAATAAACTTCATCAACGGTTTATAGATTCACTCCGTCACATTAGTATTCACCTGCCCACTCTCTCATTGATACGGACTCTATAATAATAAAAATGATTTTTTTATTGTGTGCAGGCCAAAAAGATGAAAAAAATACTCTATCCAACCTTTTCTCGTGTTTCCTCAAACCAAGTCGTAATGTTGTCGTCTTTTTACATCAGTTTATCGGCTAATCCAATTTCGTACTGGTCAATCTTGACAAAACAGTAACGTGTTAAATGTTAAGACAAATAAACAAGTATTTCCTTGAGACATCAAAGCAAGTGGGGAGGACATTAGACCAGAATGAATTCCACACAAGCTACAGGAAGCAGCCATTACAGTCTCAGGGCCTGAGGCTGAGGGGAAGGAGCTCTGCAGGTTGCATACTAGAAATGCCTACATTAGTAGATCCGTCAATCAGTCACTGATTCCCCAGTGTTAAAAAAGGTACTGAAACACTGCGGGCAGAGGCATTCAAAACTGCGTGCTAACTCACGTCCAAATGCATGAACCATGAGGTTTGATGCTTTGACATTTCTTTAAGACGAGTATCCAACCTTTGTGAGAAAATGTATAAGTCAAAAAAGCTGAAATTCATCAAAGGTCCCCATTAAGGTGGGGAGTGAGGCGTTGTCTGTTTCAGCTCGAGTATTTTGGTTTTGAAATGTAAAATGTATTTTACTTGCTGGCTTACATGATGGTCTCATATTGGATTTTTTTTTTAAATGTCCTCAGCTCAACATAGGCACCACAGCAACTACGCAATCAAATGAAGTACTCTCATCCGAAGGTCAACGTCAGCAACCTCATACCAACAATCTTTTAGATCAGCAGACTTTTGGTCGGGCTCGGCCTCTTCACTCCAGTGGGACAATTCATTCAGTTCAAGGACAAGAAGGACCCCGAGTAATCAGAATCACCCACCAGACCTTGGAGCCTGCAGTCATGATGCAGATGAACATTGATGGTATGAAATGGTACATAAACCGGCTTTTAATTCAGGGACTATGTGAGTAGAACAGTTTGTGACTGGATAAACCTTCATGCTCTTCTTATCATAAACATACATTAGTGTCATATCAGAATCAAAATCAGATATACTTTATTAAACCCCGAGGGGAAATTAACATTTTCAGCACAATCCCATTCAAGATATGAGGACTTAAAGCAGGCTAAGTGGTCTAATTTAGTATTATCTGAAGAACCGTAGACACATACTTGCCAACCCTCCCGAATTTTCCGGGAGACTCCCGAATTTCAGTGCCTCTCCCGAAAATCTCCCTGGGATAACCATTCTCCCGAATTTCTCCCGATTTCCAGCCGGACATAGGGCACGCCCCCTCCAGGTCTGTGCGGACCTGAGTGAGTCGTCACGTCCGTTTGGCCAACCAAAAAGTAACCACAGAACACTATACTGTATAGTGTTCTGTGGTTATTTTTTGGTTGGCCAACGGTTTACGTTGTATTGCGCACCCTGACGGCAAGTGTGGGAGTCGGTTCTGAAGTATGAAGTAAAGAGACGTAACTTCATCACCTCGCCTGGTTATTGACTCCAACCCAGAATGTTACACTGCCCATACCAACGCTCCTTCAAAGGCTGTTCTACTGGCTGCAAAGCATTGCACTTTCAAATACAACAATGAGTAGAGAGGAGTGTTATGTGTGTATATGTGTAAATAAATGAACACTGAAATTCAAGTATTTATTTTATTTATATGTATATATATATATATATATAATAAAAAAATAAAATAAAAATAAAAATAAAAATATATATAGCTAGAATTCACTGAAAGTCAAGTACCGTATTTTTCGGACTATAAGTCACAGTTTTTTTCATAGTTTGGCCGGGCGTGCAACTTATACTCAGGAGCGACTTATGTGTGAAATTATTTACACATTACCGTAAATTATCAAATAATATTATTTACGGTAGCTCATTCACGTAAGAGACTAGACGTATAAGATTTCATCGGATTTAGCGATTAGGAGTGACAGATTGTTTGGTAAACGTATAGCATGTTCTACTGTATATGTTATAGTTATTTTAATGACTCTTACCATAATATGTTACGTTAACATACCAGGCACGTTCTCAGTTGGTTATTTATGCGTCATATAACGTACACTTATTCAGCCTGTTGTTCACTATTCTTTATTTATTTTAAATTGCCTTTCAAATGTCTATTCTGGTGTTGGATTTGATCAAATAAATTTCCCCAAAAAATGTGACTTATACTCCAGTGCGACTTATATATGTTTTTTTCCTTCTTTATTATGTATTTTTGGCCGGTGCGACTTATACTCCGGAGCGACTTATACTCCAAAAAATACGGTATTTATTTTATTTAAATATATTATATATATATATATATATATATATATATGTGTATATTTATAAGAAATACTTACATTTCAGTGAATTCTAGCTATAAATATACTCCTCCCCCCTTAACCCCGCCTCCCGGCCCCGCCCACCCCACCCCGAATATTATCAACAACAGTATCAATATTAGTAACAATTTCAAAATAGCAGTGATTAAAAATCCCTCATTGACATTATCATTAGACATTTATAAAAAGAAAGAACAATTGTATCACAGTGGCTTACACTTGCATCCCATTTCATAAGCTTGACAACAGACTGTGTCCAATATTTTCACAAAGATAAAATAAGTCATATTTTTGGTTCATTTAATAGTTAAAACAAATTTACATTATTGCAATCAGTTGATAAAACATTGTCCTTTACAATTATGAAAGCTTTTTACACAAATCTACGACTCTGCTTGCATGTTAGCAGACTGAGGTAGATCCTGCTGAAATCCTATGTATTGAATGAATAGAGAATTGTTTTGAATCGGAAAAATATTGTTTTTGAATCGAGAATCGAAAAAATCGATTTATAATCGAATCGTGACCCCAAGAATCGATATTGAATCGAATCGTGGGACACCCAAAGATTCGCAGCCCTAATGCATAGACATCCCAATTTCAATACCCCTAACCCCTAAAAATCTAAATCTCTAATTTTCTGTATAATTAATCAATTCTGTTTTTTTTACAGGTGATCCTGGTTCAGTCCAGCCAGGTAAATGATGCGCTGTGGTAGGGTAGTTTGTTGCTATGTTCTCAGTCTCAGGCCACCATATGCTTTGCTGTTTTAATAATTTGTGCCACACAGCTTTTGTTTTTATTCCTGGTGGTGTAACGGTACACACTTCTGCCTTTCATGGCAGAGAGCATCAATTTGATTCCCGACCAGTGTTGCATTAGAAACAGCAGCCGGCGTAAAAACTAAGCTAAAACCATTCATTTAATTGACTTGCTGTCACTGAAAAAAAGAGGTAATCATAAAATTGTTCAAGAAAAAAACAGATGGTGCCTAAGTCTGAGCTGTCCTGTAGTTTTATGGAAAACAACTTTCTGAATAAGGAGCAAATAATATTCTGCCCACTTCCCAGGATTACCCCCAGACTTCACGCGAGCTATTGTTCAGCAAATCTCCCGTCAAGCAGCCGCCATTGCCGCAACAGCTTCATCAGACCACCCAGTAAACCTGGCAGCATCCAGTGCTGGTACCACTGACCGCAATGAAAGAATGCCTTCTACACATCCCCCACATCCTACTCAGGCCAGGGTTGTCTTCACCAGACCATCCTTCCCTCAGCCTATTGGAACCACAGCAGCCACTTTCAACCTGAGGGCCACTGTGCCCACAACCGGCCAACAGGCAAGACAGGTTAATTTAAAAGTCGGAATCTGTTTCATGCTGACATTGTGACATACCTTTTCAGTAAGCACCCACAGAGTACAGTAAATCCCCGCTATTCATGGGGGTTAGATAAAAAAATAATATTTTTTTAACACACACCGTGTCCCGCCCGCCCCCAACCAAGATGCTATTTCGATGAGGTTGTTCTCCTCCAATTACGAATTAACATTTGCAATAAAAATGACTATTTTATTTATTTATGTATTTATTTACAGACAATTCCATATGACATTGTTTCTTTTGTTAATATCAGAGTTCGTTCTGCAAAAGGGTAATCCCTAGAAGCTTACAGTTTATGGATAGGGACCCACAGTTAAAATATGCATCATATAATATACAAAATTCAGACTGTTGAAATTATTAATTAGATTCCGCTCCAATAACCATCTCTACGGTTAATCACAAATGAAGTTAACAAGCTAAATGCATAGAAGGATAACACACCTTAAAGCTCTTAATATGCCTCACACACACTTTTTAAATGCATTTTAAATGATAAAATGTACAGGTGCTGACCACTAATAATGAAAGATGGATCTGTTGACAAATTTGTAGGATTGAATCACAAAGAATCTTTTGCAACACCTAAGCATGTTAGTTTCACTTCTCTATAACTAAAATAAAGAAGGAAGGGAGTAAAACTTACATCAGGGTTAACAGTGATGTAGGATATTCGAATATAGAAATGTTGACACATTCTAAGGGAATAATGTGAACATACTAAAGCCACATACAAACAATTCAACTACATGTTTATCAGTACCTCTTTTTACTCCTGAACAGGACCAAGTTCTGACTTCTTCCCTCACCCAAATGATCAGCAGTCTGGTGGGGCAGCTTCTGAGGCCTGGGCACACAGGTAAATGTATGAACTCTTGCAAAAACTGCAGCCTTTTTATTTTAGTAACATAACTGTTGGTGGATATGGACCAAAAGACCATAACATTTCTAAGAGTAAATTCAAGTAATTCATAAGAAAATTACTTATTTTCTTGTCATATTAGTGGATTGTGGGCAGCACTGTGCAACAGTGTGTCTGCCTCACAATAAGAAGGTCTTTGGTTCCTCTGGGTCTTTCTGTTTGGAGTTTTTATGTTCTCCCCGTTACTCCGGGTACCCTGACTTCCTCCCATCTCCAAATACATGCACCTGAGGAGAGGTTGATTGGCAACAATAAATTTAGCTCTAGTGTGTGAAAGTGAGTGTGAATGTTGTCTATCTATGTTGGCTCTGCGATGAGGTGGCGGGTATACCCTGCCTTATGCCCGTATGCAGCTGGGATAGGCTCCAGCCACCTGTAAAACATGAATGGATTAGTGGATTGTTTCAAGTGTCTTGATTTTTTGATGTATGGTAGAAAAACCGCAAACACTTTTTTTCCATGTAACTTGCTAAGGTGATACCACGTCCAGCTCTCAATCATCCTTCTCTTCATCTGAGTCCTCCTCATCTCCTGTTAATCCCTCTGCCGACACACCTGCACACAACACCACCTTGGGATCTGTGGGTCAGCCAGCAGGAGGTGCTTTAGAGGGAACCCTGGTCCAACTCCTAGGCTCTCTGCCAGCGGGAGTTGCAGGGACAGGAAGTTCTGGCTCTGGAGCAGCAGCCTCCATCACTGTGACTCTACCTGGAGTGCCTGGTTTCATTCACAGCATGTCAGACATCACTTCAGTAAGTGCGCAACATAGCAAAGATGGTCAAGTGACTTATCTGTTCTTTGTTTTCTGATTAATTTCTCATTTATTTAATTTCACAAATCATAATGCAAAAAATGCATATGTTCAGAGATAACCATAATCAAACGTTGTGCAATCATACTCAAATTATAATGACGTTTCAGTTCAGACTAGGGGTTACCCGATAAAACTTTTTCACTTCCAGTACGATACCATTATCGAGGCCTTGAGTATTACCCAATAATAATATTTATCTGATGCGATATCAGCACAAATCATATTTATGCTTTTTATTATTTTGTAATGTGGACTGTTTAAAAAAGGTTTAAGTGAAATCCTCTTAACGGTTTCTCATATGCAATGACGTAATTATGTACGTACGTAACACATGCACGCGCATTAGCTTCAGGTGTTCTTAGCTAATAATAACAAGTTGGATAGTTAGCATTAGCTGTCATTGAATGCATATTCTCTAAAACAACAACATGACTGCAAAATGTTCGTTGCTTCTCATGGACTGCTTTTATGGAGGTTAATTTGTGTCTTTATCATGATGAATTTTTGCGTTCGAATTTTGTGACCTGAATTTTTTTGTATCAAATTATACGGACAATTAAAAAATTACACACAAATTTAGTGTTTAAAAAAATCAGTGTCGAAAAATTTGCTGCTTCAAAAAGCAGGACTCACTTCCGGTAAATTAAGATTGAAGCAATCGATCTTGTCTTAGAAGCAGCCCATTGGCAAGTTTAAAATCACGTGACACAGGTCTTGCAAAACAGCATAAAAAAGACAGTTAACTGGACTACCTGGGGATTATACAACATAATTAACATTTCAATGGGCCAACTTCAAACTATAGAAATTATGCCAACGGTTAGAATCTACACTTTTGAGTGACATACGGTTTGCTACGGTGACCATAGGAAGCGGGGTAACAACGGGTCTAAGACCTCGCAAACATGAGTGTCAGACGGAGGCAGATTTCTACAACAAAGTTCTGCAGAAGAATGATATTTTATCAAATAAGTGGATGTTTTTCCTGTTTGTCTTTATTTTTTGCCCAGTTTGTTGCATCTTTGTTGCTCCTGCTCGATTATAAAAGATGTCCATCAATGAGGTGGTGTTGGAAGTAGAGGAGCAATGTTCATACATTTTTAATATTCAGTGTTTTATTGTTCATAGTTAGTATTGTAAATCCCACATTCTGTATTTTTATGTACATTCTGAGTGTCTTATTCAGTAAAAAAAAAACTAAACAGACCATCTCAAAAAAGGAATACATTTTAGTTTTTTACAGAATTATATGACAGTCAGAATGTACATAAAAATATAGAATGTGGGATTTACGATATTATCTAAAAACGATAAAACACTGAATATTGAGAATATATGAATGTTGCTCCTCTACTGCAGACCACCGCCTTGATCGACATCTTTTATAATCGAGGAAGAACAACAAAGATGCAACAAATATGGATAAATGCCAAGGGTAAAAAAATATCCACATATTCATCACCATAGAAATCTGCCTCCCTCTGATACTCGCTATCAGGCTTTTTGCTGTGTAAACAAGCTTCGCCCACTCTGCGCCACTCTGTCCGTGCCCGGTCTGCATGATGCAGAGCTTCCTAAGACACTCAAAAGTGCCGATTCTATTCAATGGAATCATTTCTATAGTGTGAAAATATCCAGTGGGCCGCATTGAAACGTTAACTATGTTGTATTATGACAAGGTAGCCCAGTTAACTGCCTTTTTTATGCTGTTTTGCAAGACCTGTGTCACATGACTCAAATCTTGACACCTTATTGGCTGCTTCAGAGACATGATTGATTGCTTCAGTCTTAATTAACCAGAAGTGAGTCTTGCTTTTTGAAGCAGCAAATTTTTCAGTACTGAATTTTTAAACACTAAATTTTATACACTGAATTTTGAAACACGCACATTTTCAATCAATCAATCAATCAATCAATGTTTATTTATATAGCCCTAAATCACAAGTGTCTCAAAGGGCTGCACAAGCCACAACGACATCCTCGGTACAGAGCCCACATAAGGGCAAGGAAAAACTCACCCCAGTGGGACGTCGATGTGAATGTCTATGAGAAACCTTGGAGAGGACCGCATATGTGGGTAACCCTCCCCCTCTAGGGAGACCGAATGCAATGGATGTCGAGTGGGTCTAACATAATATTGTGAGAGTACAGTCCATAGTGGATCCAGCATAACAGTAAGAGTCCAGTCCACAGTGGGGTCAGCAGGAAACCATCCCGAGCGGAGACGGGTCAGCAGCGCAGAGATGTTCCCAACCGATACACAGGCGAGCGGTCCACCCCGGGTCCCGACCCCGGACAGCCAGCACCCCATCCATGGCCACCGGACCTTTGTGTCTCCCCCTCCACAAGGGATAGGGGGGAGCAGAGGAGAAAAGAAAAGAAACGGCAGATCAACTGGTCTAAAAAAAAAGGGGGGCTATTCAAAGGCTAGAGTATACAAATGAGTTTTAAGATGGGACTTAAATGCTTCTACTGAGGTAGCATCTCTAACTGTTACCAGGAGGGCATTCCATAGTACTGGAGCCCGAATAGAAAACGCTCTATAGCCCGCAGACTTTTTTTGGGCTCTGGGAATCACTAATAAGCCGGAGTTCTTTGAACGCAGATTGCCGGGACATATGGCACAATACAATCGGCAAGATAGGATGGAGCTAGACCGTGTAGTATTTTATACGTAAGTAGTAAAAACTTAAAGTCGCATCTTAAGTGCACAGGAAGCCAGTGCAGGTGAGCCAGTATAGGCGTAATATGATCAAACTTTCTTGTTCTTGTCAAAAGTCTAGCAGCCGCATTTTGTACCAATTGTAATCTTTTAATGCTAGACATAGGGAGACCCGAAAATAATACGTTACAGTATTCGAGACGAGACGTAACGAACGCATGAATAATGATCTCAGCGTCGCTAGTGGACAAAATGGAACGAATTTTAGCGATATTACGGAGATGAAAGAAGGCCGTTTTAGTAACACTCTGAATGTGTGACTCAAACGAGAGAGTTGGGTCGAAGATAATACCCAAGATTCTTTACTGAGTCGCCTTGTGTAATTGTTTGGTTGTCAAATGTTAAGGTGGTATTAATAAATAAAAGTCGGTGTTTAGCAGGACCGATAATCAGCATTTCCGTTTTCTTGGTGTTGAGTTGCAAGAAGTTAGCGGACATCCATTGTTTAATTTCATTCAGACACGCCTCCAGCTGACTACAATCCGGCGTGTTGGTCAGCTTTAGGGGCATGTAGAGTTGAGTGTCATCAGCATAACAGTGAAAGCTAAAACCGTATTTACGTATGATGTCACCTAGCGGCAGCATGTAAATACTAAAGAGTGCAGGGCCAAGAACCGAACCCTGAGGAACTCCGCACGTTACCTTAACATAGTCCGAGGTCACATTATTATGGGAGACGCACTGCATCCTGTCAGTAAGATAAGAGTTAAACCACGACAAGGCTAAGTCTGACATACCAATACGTGTTTTGATACGCTCTAATAAAATATTATGATCGACGGTTTCGAAAGCAGCGCTAAGATCAAGAAGCAGCAACATAGATGACGCATCAGAATCCATCGCAAGCTAACGGTGGTTGTTATATTTTTTGCTTTGAAAAATTCAAATAGCAACTTTAAAGGGAGCTGCACTTTTAAAAAAAGGTTGCTTATCATTCACAATCCTTATGAGAGACAAGAACACATGTTTTTTTTTTGCATTCTAACTTGTAAATAAAAGTCAGCTAACAATAGAGCTAATGGGAGCCATGACGTCATTGCGTCTATTGCATCCATAAACCCCACAAAAAAAATCCGAAAAGCGCAAGCATTCCATTTACATTTTGTGACCTGAATATTAACCAGGTATTAGCAATATTGTTATTATAAGCGCTAACATTAAGGACCTACTTTTAGTGGCGCATTGATCACAGATAGGTAACTAGCTTATGCTCTTATAAAAAGTTAAAAAGTACCACTGATAGTCAGACACACACTAGTAGTGGTAAAATTAACCTCTGCATTTGACCCATCCTCTTGTTCCACCCCCTGGGAGGCGAGGGGAGCAGTGAGCAGCAGCGGTGGCCGCACTCGGGAATCATTTTGGTGATTTAACCCCCAATTCCAACCCTTGATGCTGAGTGCCAAGCAGGGAGGTAATGGGTCCCATTTTTATAGTCTTTGGTATGACTCAGCTGGGTTTTGACTCACGACCTACCGATCTCAGGTTGGACACTGTAACCACAAGGCCACTATTGACATCATCAGCCGGTGAGCCGGTGAAAGTTAATCCTATATTATAAACCATGCCTCTCACTTGGATAGTAGAAGGTTGTGGACATAAACCAAGAAGTTGGTAAACTTTGACATCCAGCTTAGACAAGCCGGAATGACAAATTACCTTAGAATGACAAGCCAAAAGACTATATGCGGCATGACACATATGGTAGAGCGGCTGTGCCAGCTAGTTGAGGGTTCCAGGTTCGATTCCAGCTTCCGCCATCTTAGTCACTGCTTTTGTGTCCTTGGGCAAGACACTTCACCTTTGCTCCTGATGGGTCGTGGTTATCGCCTTGCATGGCAGATTCCGCCATCAGTGTGTGAATGTGTGTGTAATTAGATGAATGTGACATATATATATATATATATATATATATATATATATATATATATATATATATATATATATATATATATATATATATATATATATATATATATATATATATATATATATATATATATATATATATAAGCACTTTGTGTATCATTCCAGGTATAGTAAAGTAATTTGTCATTCGTTTACTTTATTACCGGTAGTCCCCGAGGGGAAATTCAGATTTTCAACACAATCCCATTCAAGGCGTTATATAAATAAATACAGATAATTTCACAGACCAAATTCCTTGGACCGTCGAGCAATTTTTATTTAATGTAATTTGTCATTTTGAAAAACATGGGCACTTAATATATACGTGTTCTGTTAAACCACTAATGGTAACGAGGGCTAGCTGGTGGTGGTGGTGTTATATTTTTTGGTTTGAAAAAGTTGCAAAGTTGTAATTTGTGCTTGTCCTCCTAAAACACTACAATTTTTAAAAATGTTACATGTCTTTTGAAAACAAATACAAATATGTAGATAAGATATATTGCATGAGAAACAATACAACAGAATGTACAACTACAGTTGTTTTATGAAGTAATGCAATAATAATGTACAGTACCGGTATTTACTTTAGAGAGCTCACTTGTATCTCCTTTGAGTTCAAATTTCGTACAACACACCTTTAGCAGCTTCTTAATAGTTTCATGAATATGTGTCCACTGTAGAGTAATTATTTTAACGTCCTTGATGGCGTTATCGACTCATTTTGCTTCAGTATTGTGCACACAAGCAGTGATATGCTCCAAGTGCTTCACCAAGTCGTCTACGTACTCAGTGACATTATTGACAATTTATTTCTTCAATACAGGGAATTCCATCCATTTCTTAGTCTTAGCACTCTCCTTTGCACTCACTCACTTAGTTCCAATAAATGGGAAAAACTAAATTATGTCAATCTCTAGGTCGAATATCATACTAACAAGTAAGACCAGATGTTTAAGTCTGTTGACTGTGACTTTAAATTTGCCAACTAGAGGTTGGAGGCTTGTTACCCAAATTTCCTCGTATCCTTAAGCATAATTAGTCGAGAGACAGCTTGTCTACTGATAAATGTAAACTAGGGCACTCGTACCCGAAATACCACTGTACTTCTTTACCTCAATCCATTACAAATTATTCATCATGTTATTTTCTCTGGGATTTTTTACATGTCTCTCTGTCACAATAAACCTATAAAGATTATGGACTGTTCAAATCGTTGGAAGGTGGTAAACCTCAGCAACAGAAGTATTTTCCCTATTGTATATTACAAAAACTAAAAACCATTGTTTGAAATTATTAATCACATTATCAATGTGCATTATAATTCCACATTTGTGTGGTTTTAGTATGATGCCATGCTTCTCACTACCACAAATCTAAATCAAACTACATCCAAGCATAACAAAACACTGTTATACTTTTGTAACAGCAGAATTTCTAGTATCCCTTGTATTTATTCCCATTTTATGGTGCACTGTATACTGCATACAGTGGTTATATTGTATGTTGTTGGCATGTTTTTTTGTTTTGTTTCTGCAGTCACCTCCGAGCCGTCCTGTTGAATCGAACGTTCCTCAGTCCCAAAGTCCCTCCCTGCCTCAGCCAGGCAGTGGCATTGGTGGAGACTCTTTGAGCCCTGATTTATTCACTGGAATTGCACAAGGAGTGCTGTCCACCTTGATGAACTCTCTTGGGGCAGAGCGAGGCGATGAAGAAAGTATTGCCCAGTTCTTTCAGAGGCTGTCTCAGACCACCAACCTGTTTACCATTGGATCTGGAGTTGCTGGCGGTAAGCCTCAAAACAAGTAGGAATGACTGTCAACACTAAACAGGCTTCTAAAAAAGTTGTCACACCAACAGGTTTCTTTTGCGACCTGTTGTCTCTGTTGTGTCAAAATTTTGCAATGGTGGACATAGTGCTGTTGCTTAATGGGACGGCTCAGCCTATTACCCGAATTCAGCCCCAGCTGACTGACTTCTTCACTGAGCACTACCTGCAGGGCCAAGAACCCACTGACCCTAACATAGCTGTAAGTACTGACTAGTTGTCTGCACTTTAGGTAAAACAATCTCTTGAATTGCATGTGTGGAAGTGTGAATAATTTTATTCAATCATTGATGTTTGTACAGAGAGCAGCTGAGAACCTCATCAGCGGTCTGGAGGAGCATATAAGGGAGAGTTTTGTAAGGACATCTCGTTTTAACCACAGTCTGTGCTGTGCGTGCTTATAATACAATTCATGGGAACTGACAACTGGCATTCTTCTCTAGGACACAGTGAGGGTCCGTGATGGAGTGGACATTGTTCAAACCAACCTTGTGTTCCTCAGACAGCAATTAGTACAGATGGCTTCACATGTTCTGTGCTGCAATGGTATGTTATTTGTGTCAGTTTAGCTGTTTAAATTGTTTTGGTGCATTCTCCTCTTTATTCGTGTCAATAGGTGCTGCAGAAAGGGCCCAGCAGAAGATAAGGGGACGGCGTGGCGAAGTTGGTAGAGTAGCCGTGCCAGCAATCGGAGGGTTGCTGGTTACTGGGGTTCAATCCCCACCTTCTACCATCCTAGTCACGTCCGTTGTGTCCTTGGGCAAGACACTTCACCCTTGCTCCTGATGGCTGCTGGTTAGCGCCTTGCATGGCAGCTCCCGCCATCAGTGTGTGAATGTGTGTGTGAATGGGTGAATGTGGAAATAGTGTCAAAGCGCTTTGAGTACCTTGAAGGTAGAAAAGCGCTATACAAGTATAACCCATTTATCATTTATTTATAAATGCCAACATTCTCCGATGTCAAAATTCATTATTAATTATTTATAACTAAATATAATTTGAATCATTTATTTAGCACTCCCTGAATTTTGTTATATAGTTTGGCAGATAGATAAACAGTCCTTTTAATTTAGAAATGAAAAAAACTTCCAAGTTACGGTTGTTTTGGTTGCCTTCAAATGAGATTACTGTAAAAACTAAGCACATGAAATAATGTAACAAGCATGTTAAATCAACATACAACCTGGTATGAACTGAAGTAAGCACTGAAACCGTACAGTAAAAAAGTTTGCACTTATGCCGCTAGCTTGATGATAACATACACATCACAATCCTAGTGACAAAGGTCAAAAATTAGCATCACAATCATAGTTGATTCTGATTTTAAGGCAACAAATTTGACATAAAACAGCATATGCATAACTACTGGCTGGCATATACTCCTCCAAATTCTGTGGAAGTTAAAAGTCAGACTGCTGACTTTGTAACGTGGAACCTCGATGTACGAACTTGATTGGTTCTTGAACAGGGTTCATAAATCAAAAAGTTCATATGGTGAAGCAGAGTTCCCTTTAAGAAACAATGTAAACATGAATAATGTGTTCCAGCCTCGACAAAAGTCACTATTTAGTTAAGGTTTACTTTGAACACAATCTAAAGTGCAATACAGTACTGTATATCAAATAAACATAAGGTGTTGATAGATCAATGTTCTATTTAATAACATGCTGAAACAACAAGCTGAACTGTGCTGTATGCTCTGCCCTGGCATCACACCCACACACGCAGAAGGCACTATGGTACGCTCACAAACAATCAAAATCACAAAAGTCCTTAACTTGAACAACCATATTGCTACAATATTAAACTTTTAAGAAAGTAAAATCCAACCACAAGGAGCTGAGGAAAAAACAACAGACAGGTATTCCACAGGTATTCCCTGCTTTTTTTTCACGCTGGTCTCTTGGCGTTTTGGGACTTATATTAAGTTAGCAAAATGGACAAAACTTCTAAAGGTGAAAAATCAAAATCACACAATAGGCACTCATACTTAATGAATTGCTAAGACTTGACTAGAAAGTCTCCTGTGCAGAAAGTGAGTGGAGGGCCCTGACTTTGCGACAAATGGGTTGTACTTTTATAGCGCTTTTCTACCTTTTTTTTTAAGGAACTCAAAGCGCTTTGACACTATTTCCACATTCACCCATTCACACACACACATTCACACACTGATGGCGGGAGCTGCCATGCACGGCGCTAACCAGGACCCATCAGGAGCAAGGGTGAAGTGTCTTGCTCAAGGACACAACGGACGTGACTAGGATGGTAGAAGGTGGGGATTGAACCAGTAACCCTCAGATTGCTGGCACGGCCACTCTCCCAACTTCGCCACGCCGTCCCCCAATGATGCACCCTGCGTTTAAGCATTTGTACATGAAGACATTGTTCGCACATGAAGTAATACTTGGCTCGATGTAAAAGTTTGAAAATCAAAAAGTTGGCATATAGAGGGGTTCATAAATCGAGCCTCCACTTTATTACTTGAGGCTAGGCTGCAGCGCTCTCTGGCTACAGAAGCCTGTTGAATCAAACCGTAAACTCATCAAATTCTTGAGCAATATAAACAATATTAACCATTAGAGAGCAGCACAATATTTGTTGATACATTTTATTGTAATCAAATGCAAGTAATCAAACCTTGTAATGGTATAATTGGGTGAGGATATACTCACTTATCGCTGTCAATTGGTTCCAAACCAGACCATGGTAAATGTATTTCCGCAAAGTAGGAATTATTAATTAAAAATCAAATATTTTCATAGCTAGAGCATGAAAAAATCTGTTTACAAGCTTTAAATACGGGTTTTAACATTATGAGAGCCCTCAACACGTGATTTAACATCCACACAGTCACCTTTACACTCATTTAATCACAAAAAAACACTGCCTGAAGCTGTGCCAATCAGTGGCCACAATACTCAGCAACTCGCTCTGATTAGTTTAGTTTCATCTGGTGGCCAATACAACTGTAGTACGGTATTCATCCATCCATCCATCCATTTTCTACCGCTTGTCCCTTTTGGGGTCGTGGGGGGTGCTGGAGCCTATCTCAGCTGCATTCGGGCGGAAGGCGGGGTACACCCTGGACAAGTCACCATCTCAGCACAGGGCCAACACAGATAGACAAACAACATTCACACTCACATTCACATATTTTTAGTTAATTTAGCCATTTTTTAGCTTGAAAATGCTTAATTTAGGCCAGAAATATGCTTAGAAAATGTGTTAAAATCTACAGACTTTGTTTTAGATTATGCTATTAATGCTATGTTCTTTCTGCCGCAGATCACACCTTTGGCCCTCGAATTCTGTTGCTGTGCACACAGGGTCTTTTTGAATGTCTTGCCCTCAACTTCTACTGTCTTCAAGGAGACCAGAGAGCTTTGACTGCTATCATGTCCCACCTCATTGTTAGTATCATGCACCATTTTTTTGTAACTGAGGCACATCAGAATATAAACTGTACGGTCAACAGTCACAAGAGTTAATACTATATATATAATATTGTTCATGTAACATTTTCTGTGCTCTGTGAATCTTGGACAGCAACAACATGCTGCATGTTGTTTGTGTTCTTTTGCAGAGGAGAATGTCCACAGATGTCCATCCCATTCTGGTCACCTTGTTGACCAGAATGATGTCTCTGAGGCTGAATGTCATTTTGGAGCACAATCCAGTTACCGAGGATCAGATCCAACACCATGTCATATTTACACAGGTAATAATCAGGGTGACACAAAGCCAGCCTACCTGATGTATGGGGAAATACACATGACGTGTATATAGAACAATATGCTTTTACAAAGACAATGGCAGTTATTAAAATATACTATAGCTGTGTAGTAAGAGTGTCCCGATCCAATATTGATAACTGATTGCACCTTAAATCTCTGACACAAGCAATAGTGTTCTCAAGTTTGATGGAAAGTGTTCTATTAGTTGTACAAACCCCGTTTCCATATGAGTTGGGAAATTGTGTTAGATGTAAATATAAACGGAATACAATGATTTGCAAATACGTTTCAACCCATATTCAATTGAATGCACTACAAAGACAATATATTTGATGTTCAAACTCATAAACTTGATTTTTTTTTTTGCAAATAATAATCAACTTAGAATTTCATGGCTGCAACACGTGCCAAAGTAGTTGGGAAAGGGCATGTTCACCACTGTGTTACATCACCTTTTCTTTTAACAACACTCAATAAACGATTGGGAACTGAGAAAACTAATTGTTGAAGCTTTGAAAGTGGAATTCTTTCCTATTCTTGTTTTATGTAGAGCTTCAGTCGTTCAACAGTCCGGGGTCTCCGCTGTCGTATTTTACGCTTCATAATGCGCCACACATTTCCGATGGGAGACAGGTCTGGACTGCAGGCGGACCAGGAAAGAACCCGCACTCTTTTTTTATGAAGCCACGCTGTTGTAACACGTGCTGAATGTGGCTTGGCATTGTCTTGCTGAAATAAGCAGGGGCGTCCATGAAAAAGACGGCGCTTAGATGGCAGCATATGTTGTTCCAAAACCTGTATGTACCTTTCAGCATTAATGGTGCCTTCACAGATGTGTAAGTTACCCATGCCTTGGGCACTAATGCACCCCCATACCATCACATATGCTGGCTTTTGAACTTTGCGTCGATAACAGTCTGGGTGGTTCGCTTCCCTTTTGGTCCGGATGACGCGATGTCGAATATTTCCAAAAACAATTTGAAATGTGGACTCGTCAAACCACAGAACACTTTTCCACTTTCCATCTTAGATGATCTCGGGCCCAGAGAAGCCGGCGGCGTTTCTGGATGTTGTTGATAAATGGCTTTCGCTTTGCATAGTAGAGCTTTAACTTGCACTTACAGGTGTAGCGACGAACTGTATTTAGTGACAGTGGTTTTCTGAAGTGTTCCTGAGCCCATGTGGTGATATCCTTTAGAGATTGATGTCGGTTTTTGATACAGTGCCGTCTGAGGGATCGAAGGTCACGGTCATTCAATGTTGGTTTACGGCCATGTCGCTTACGTGGAGTGATTTCTCCAGATTCTCTGAACCTTTTGATGATATTATGGACTGTAGATGTTGAAATCCCTAAATTTCTTGCAATTGCACTTTGAGAAACGTTTTCTTAAACTGTTTGACTATTTGCTCACGCAGTTGTGAACAAAGGGGTGTACCTCGCCCCATCCTTTCTTGTGAAAGACTGAGCATTTTTTGGGAAGCTGTTTTTATACCCAATCATGGCACCCACCTGTTCCCAATTAGCCTGCACACCTGTGGGATGTTCCGAATAAGTGTTTGATGAGCATTACTCAACTTTATCAGTATTTGTTGCCACCTTTCCCAACTTCTTTGTCACGTGTTGCTGGCATCAAATTCTAAAGTTAATGATTATTTGCAAAAAAAAAATGTTTATCAGTTTGAACATCAAATGTGTTGTCTTTGTAGCATATTCAACTGAATATGGGTTGAAAATGATTCGCAAATCCGTTTATATTTACATCTAACACAATCTCCCAACTCATATGGAAACGGGGTTTGTATTACACAGCACGTGACTTCTTACTGTAAAAAAAAAAATGGTGGTCAACAAGCCAAGATTGCTGTTGTGCAGCAGGCAGCGCACAGACTATCTGAGTAAACAAGGGGGCCTCGATCTTCCTGCAAAAAGCAGATACGAGCAACAAATCTAACTATGCATAGGAATAGATCTCTATACTTGAGCAAAAAAAGTTTTGTCGAGTGATATCACCGATTATCTGTCGGTCACGTTCCCACACATGACAAACTATCTGGTGCTCCAGACACCGTTCTAAAAAACATAACAGATGAAAACTTGGAAAACCATGGAGGTCTCCAACTTCTTTGGTTGTGGCTGGGTCAAAGAAATTAGTATGAAGACTACCAGATAAATACGCATAGTTCTTGCTCGGGTAAGGTTGCATTTCATGATTTTACACCGCATTTACAGCCATGTTGTTGTTGTTGTTGCATGCGCCGTTACAAGTATGCGTGTTTTCCCTGTCTTTATCAAAATGTAACTATAGATCTCAACATTGTGTATGTGCTGAAAGCTTCATTTATGATTGCTGCCTTTGGTAAAAACATATATTTTTTTAGGTATTGCTCACATTTGCTTTCTTTTATTTAGACTCGCTGAGTTGGTGCTTTACAAAACACTCGTCGCAAAAATGTGTTTAAGAAATACAAATAATATCAAGATAATCCTTAAAAATGGGAAGCACTAAATGTTAAAAGTATATCAAACAAACTTTTAATGAAGTAATCACTGCAAACCCTTGGACTGGAGTGCGTGACACTTTTCTCGTCGTTGTTTCGTACAATCTTGCACTCTTCCGCCCTTTTTGATTACCTCTCGGGGAACTTTAAGGAAATGCTTATCCTTTTCGCGATTTGAACGGTTCGTACGGACGAAAACAACGCAAGCATCGGTCATTTTTCTTCCAGAAAGGCTAAAAGGCGCCTGGTACCCATTGGAAATAGACACTGGCTTGACCACCACGCATATTCAATGACCCGGATGTCATGTAAACCCAAGCAATTCTATTACATTTACTGATGCAAAGCTGGAGAGCCAGTTAACATCTACATTTCCTCAAATGAGCACACAAGTGTAGCGAGGTCATTTACAAATGTAAACATAGTAGGCTAAAGGCTATTATAGTAGTTAGCAGCTAAACAACAGCTAAGCACACAAACTAGAGATATGTAATGTGTCCTTAATTTAACAATATTGCAGTCTAAAAGGATTTATTCCCATCATATGACAATTTTAACAAGTATCAAATAATTATAGTTGCATATTGCTTTCATATACCAGTACAAAGGAATATTTGCTTGTCCACATGAGTAAAAAGTTTAATGTCTGTCTACTTTGGTGCTTTTTAGGCTGACTTGAACCAGAGGACAGAGGCTGGCATTGGACGACAGCTAACGCGAAGTCAAAATGTGGTGGTAATTATTTTTATCGTCACTTTTTTTTTTTTTTTTTTTTTACCCTATCTTGGGAGGAAAACATTTGAGTAGACACTGCCAACATCTAAAATCAAACATTAGTTTTCGCATCTAATCATGCGGATTACATACTGTAGATAGTGTTGAGAGCAGTACACTTTGTTAATACTTTAACATGGAAGGAATCTATTTAAATTATTTACAGTGTGTATAAATTATGGTTGTACGGTATACCGGTACTAATGATTTCAAAATGATACTGTACTGCCTTTAAATAATACCAGTACTTTTCTTTTATCCGCATGCAGTGATGTTGAGTGTGTCAGCACGCACACAAAGCTGCACATACTGACAATATATATATATATATATATATATATATATATATATATATGTGTGTGTGTGTATATATATATATATATATATATATATATATATATATACAGTTGTGCTTATAAGTTTACATACCCTGGGAGAATTTGTGATTTCTTGGCCATTCTTCAGAGAATATGAATGATAACACAAAAACCTTTTTTCCACTCATGCTTAATGGTTGTGTGAAGCTATTTATTGGCAAACAACTGTGTTTACTCTTTTTAAATCAAAATGACAAAAGAAAGTACACAAATGACCCTGATCAAAAGTTTACATACCCCAGTGACTTTGATCTAATAACATGCACAAAAGTTGACACAAACAGGTTTGAATGGCTAATCAAGGTTCCAATCCTCACTTGTGACCTGTTTGTTTGTAATTAATGTGTGTGTATAAAAGGTCAGTGAGTTTCTGGGCTTCTGACAGACCATTGCATCTTTCATCCAGTACTGCACAGATGTTTCTGGATTCTGACTCATGGGGAAGGCAAAATAATTGTCAAAGTATCTGCGAGAAAAGGTAATTGAACTGCATAAAACAGGAAAGGGGTATAAAAAGATATCCAAGTAATTGAGAATGCCAATCAGCAGTGTTCAAACGCTGATTAAGAAGTAGAAAATGAGGGATTCAGGTAGACCAGCAAATATTTCAGCCACAACTGCCAGGAAAATTGTTCGAGATGCAAAGAAAAATCCACAAATAACTTCAGCTGAAATACAGGACTCTCTGAAAAAATGTGGCGTGGCTGTTTCAAGATGCACAATAAGGAGGTACTTGAAGAAAAATGGGCTGCATGACCGAGTGGCCAAAAAGTAAAATTTTGGTCTTATCACTTCAAATTACTTTGTTCCAGAAGTTTTGAGACTAGTCTCTGTGCTGTTTCGCGTAATGTAAGCGGGATACTTTGTGACATTTGCGCAGAAATTGCTTTTTTCTGGCGACTCGACCATGCAGCCCATTTTTCTTCAAGTGCCTCCTTATTGTGCATCTTGAAACAGCCACACCACAATTTTTCAGAGAGTCAACTTCTGTGCATGTTATCAGATCATAGTCACTGGGGTATGTAAACTTTTGATCAGGGTCATTTGGGTACTTTCTTTTGTAATTTTGATTTAAAAGGAGTAAACACAGTTGTTTGCCAATACATAGCTTCACACAACCATTAAGCATGAGTGGAAGAAAGGTTTTTGTGTTATAATTCATATTCTCTGAAGAATGGCCAAGAAATCATAAATTCTCCCAGGGTATGTAAACTTATGAGCACGACTATATATATATACATATATATATATATATATATATATATATATATATATATATATATATATATATATATACACACAGGTAAAAGCCAGTAAATTAGAATATTTTGAAAAACTTGATTTATTTCAGTAATTGCATTAAAAAGGTGTAACTTGTACATTATATTTATTCATTGCACACAGACTGATGCATTCAAATGTTTATTTCATTTAATTTTGATGATATGAAGTGGCAACAAATGAAAATCCAAAATTCCCTGTGTCACAATTTAGAATATTACTTAAGGCTAATACAAAAAAGGGATTTTTAGAAATGTTGGCCAACTGAAAAGTATGAAAATGAAAAATATGAGCATGTACAATACTTATTACTTGGTTGGAGCTCCTTTTGCCTCAATTACTGCGTTAATGCGGCGTGGCATGGAGTCGATGAGTTTCTGGCACTGCTCAGGTGTTATGAGAGCCCAGGTTGCTCTGATAGTGGCCTTCAACTCTTCTGCGTTTTTGGGTCTGGCATTCTGCATCTTCCTTTTCACAATACCCCACAGATTTTCTATGGGGCTAAGGTCAGGGGAGTTGGCGGGCCAATTTAGAACAGAAATACCATGGTCCGTAAACCAGGCACGGGTAGATTTTGCGCTGTGTGCAGGCGCCAAGTCCTGTTGGAACTTGAAATCTCCATCTCCATAGAGCAGGTCAGCAGCAGGAAGCATGAAGTGCTCTAAAACTTGCTGGTAGACGGCTGCGTTGACCCTGGATCTCAGGAAACAGAGTGGACCGACACCAGCAGATGACATGGCACTCCAAACCATCACTGATGGTGGAAACTTTACACTAGACTTCAGGCAACGTGGATCCTGTGCCTCTCCTGTCTTCCTCCAGACTCTGGGACCTCGATTTCCAAAGGAAATGCAAAATTTGCATGGTTGGGTGATGGTTTGGGGTGCCATGTCATCTGCTGGTGTCGGTCCACTCTGTTTCCTGAGATCCAGGGTCAACGTAGCCGTCTACCAGCAAGTTTTAGAGCACTTCATGCTTCCTGCTGCTGACCTGCTCTATGGAGATGGAGATTTCAAGTTCCAACAGGACTTGGCGCCTGCACACAGCGCAAAATCTACCCGTGCCTGGTTTACGGACCATGGTATTTCTGTTCTAAATTGGCCCGCCAACTCCCCTGACCTTAGCCCCATAGAAAATCTGTGGGGTATTGTGAAAAGGAAGATGCAGAATGCCAGACCCAAAAACGCAGAAGAGTTGAAGGCCACTATCAGAGCAACCTGGGCTCTCATAACACCTGAGCAGTGCCAGAAACTCATCGACTCCATGCCACGCCGCATTAACGCAGTAATTGAGGCAAAAGGAGCTCCAACCAAGTATTGAGTATTGTACATGCTCATATTTTTCATTTTCATACTTTTCAGTTGGCCAACATTTCTAAAAATCCCTTTTTTGTATTAGCCTTAAGTAATATTCTAAATTGTGACACAGGGAATTTTGGATTTTCATTTGTTGCCACTTCAAATTATCAAAATTAAATGAAATAAACATTTGAATGCATCAGTCTGTGTGCAATGAATAAATATAATGTACAAGTTACACCTTTTGAATGCAATTACCGTACTGAAATAAATCAAGTTTTTCAAAATATTCTAATTTACTGGCTTTTACCTGTATACAGGACTGTCTCAGAAAATTAGAATATTGTGATCAAGTCCTTTATTTTCTGTAATGCAATTAAAAAAACTAAAATGTCATACATTCTGGATTCATTACACATCAACTGAAATATTGCAAGCCTTTTATTATTTTAATATTGCTGATTATGGCATACAGCTTAAGAAAACTCAAAAATCGTATCTCAAAAAATTAGAATATTTCCTCAGAACAAGTAAAAAAAAAAAAAGATTTATAACAGCAAAACAAAATCAAACATTTGAAAATGTCAATTAATGCACTCAGTACTTGGTTGGGAATCCTTTTGCACGGATTACTGCATCAATGCGGCGTGGCATGGAGGCAATCAGCCTGTGGCATTGCTGAGGTGTTATGAATGCCCAAGGTTGCTTCAATAGCGGCCTTTAGCTCATTTGTATTATTGGGTCTGGTGTCTTTCAGCTTCTTCTTCATAATACCCCACAAATTCTCTATGGGGTTCAGGTCAGGGGAGTTGGCAGGCCAATCGAGGACAGTAATGCCATGGTCAGTACACCAGTTACTGGTGGTTTTGGCACTGTGGGCAGGTGCCAGATCATGCTGGAAAATGAAACCATCATCTCCATAGAGCTTTTCAACAGATGGAAGCATGTAGTGCCCTAAAATCTTTAGAAGCGTCTGACTTGGGCTATGGAAAAGAAGCACTGGACAGTTGCAGAGTGGTCCAGAGTCCTATTTTCAGATGAAAGCAAGTTTGGTATTTAATTTGAAAGTCAAGGCGCTAGAGTCTGAAGGAAGGCTGGAGAGAAGCAAAATCCAAGTTGCTTGAAATCCAGTGTGAAGTTCCCACAGTCAGCAATGGTTTGGGGACCCATGTTAGCAGCTGGTGTTGGTCCACTGTGTTTCATCAAGTTCAGAGTCAATGCAGCTGTGTACCAAGAGATTTTAGAGCACTACATGCTTCCATCTGTTGAAAATCTCTATGGAGATGATGATTTCATTTTCCAGTGCCAAAACCACCAGTAACTGGTGTACTGACCATGGCATTACTGTCCTTGATTGGCCTGCCAACTCCCCTGACCTAAACCCCATAGAGAATTTGTGGGGTATTGTGAAGAAGAAGCTGAAAGACACCAGACCCAATAATGCAAATGAGCTAAAGGCCGCTATTGAAGCATCCTGGGCATCCATAACACCTCAGCAATGCCACAGGCTGATTGCCTCCATGCCACGCCGCATTGATGCAGTAATTCGTGCAAAAGGATTCCCAACCAAGTACTGAGTGTATTAATTGACATTTTCAAATGTTTGATTTTGATTTGCTGTTATAAATCTGTTTTTTTACTTGGTCTGAGGAAATATTCAAATTTTTTGAGATATGATTTTTGAGTTTTCTTAAGCTATATGCCATAATCAGCAATATTAAAATAATAAAAGGCTTGCAATATTTCAGTTGATGTGTAATGAATCCAGAATGTATGACATTTTTGTTTTTTTAATTGAATTACAGAAAATAAAGGACTTTATCACAATATTCTAATTTTCTGAGACAGTCCTGTATATACAGGTAAAAGCCAGTAAATTAGAATATTTTGAAAAACTTGATTTATTTCAGTAATTGCATTCAAAAGGTGTAACTTGTACATTATATTTATTCATTGCACACAGACTGATGCATTCAAATGTTTATTTCATTTAATTTTGATGATTTGAAGTGGCAACAAATGAAAATCCAAAATTCCGTGTGTCACAAAATTTAAATATTACTTAAGGCTAATACAAAAAAGGGATTTTTAGAAATGTTGGCCAACTGAAAAGTATGAAAATGAAAAATATGAGCATGTACAATACTCAATACTTGGTTGGAGCTCCTTTTGCCTCAATTACTGCGTTAATGCGGCGTGGCATGGAGTCGATGAGTTTCTGGAACTGCTCAGGTGTTATGAGAGCCCAGGTTGCTCTGATAGTGGCCTTCAACTCTTCTGCGTTTTTGGGTCTGGCATTCTGCATCTTCCTTTTCACAATACCCCACAGATTTTCTATGGGGCTAAGGTCAGGGGAGTTGGCGGGCCAATTTAGAACAGAAATACCATGGTCTTTAAACCAGGCACGGGTAGATGACATGGCACCCCAAACCATCACCCAACCATGCAAATTTTGCATTTCCTTTGGAAATCGAGGTCCCAGAGTCTGGAGGAAGACAGGAGAGGCACAGGATCCACGTTGCCTGAAGTCTAGTGTAAAGTTTCCACCATCAGTGATGGTTTGGAGTGCCATGTCATCTGCTGGTGTCGGTCCACTCTGTTTCCTGAGATCCAGGGTCAACGCAGCCGTCTACCAGCAAGTTTTAGAGCACTTCATGCTTCCTGCTGCTGACCTGCTCTATGGAGATGGAGATTTCAAGTTCCAATAGGACTTGGCGCCTGCACACAGCGCAAAATCTACCCGTGCCTGGTTTACGGACCATGAAATTTCTGTTCTAAATTGGCCCGCCAACTCCCCTGACCTTAGCCCCATAGAAAATCTGTGGGGTATTGTGAAAAGGAAGATGCAGAATGCCAGACCCAAAAACGCAGAAGAGTTGAAGGCCACTATCAGAGCAACCTGGGCTCTCATAACACCTGAGCAGTGCCAGAAACTCATCGACTCCATGCCACGCCGCATTAACGCAGTAATTGAGGCAAAAGGAGCTCCAACCAAGTATTGAGTATTGTACATGCTCATATTTTTCATTTTCATACTTTTCAGTTGGCCAACATTTCTAAAAATCCCTTTTTTGTATTAGCCTTAAGTAATATTCTAATTTTGTGACACACGGAATTTTGGATTTTCATTTGTTGCCACTTCAAATTATCAAAATTAAATGAAATAAACATTTGAATGCATCAGTCTGTGTGCAATGAATAAATATAATGTACAAGTTACACCTTTTGAATGCAATTACCGTACTGAAATAAATCAAGTTTTTCAAAATATTCTAATTTACTGGCTTTTACCTGTATACAGGACTGTCTCAGAAAATTAGAATATTGTGATCAAGTCCTTTATTTTCTGTAATGCAATTAAAAAAACTAAAATGTCATACATTCTGGATTCATTACACATCAACTGAAATATTGCAAGCCTTTTATTATTTTAATATTGCTGATTATGGCATACAGCTTAAGAAAACTCAAAAATCGTATCTCAAAAAATTAGAATATTTCCTCAGAACAAGTAAAAAAAAAAAAGATTTATAACAGCAAAACAAAATCAAACATTTGAAAATGTCAATTAATGCACTCAGTACTTGGTTGGGAATCCTTTTGCACGGATTACTGCATCAATGCGGCGTGGCATGGAGGCAATCAGCCTGTGGCATTGCTGAGGTGTTATGGATGCCCAGGATGCTTCAATAGCGGCCTTTAGCTCATTTGTATTATTGGGTCTGGTGTCTTTCAGCTTCTTCTTCACAATACCCCACAAATTCTCTATGGGGTTCAGGTCAGGGGAGTTGGCAGGCCAATCGAGGACAGTAATGCCATGGTCAGTACACCAGTTACTGGTGGTTTTGGCACTGTGGGCAGGTGCCAGATCATGCTGGAAAATGAAACCATCATCTCCATAGAGCTTTTCAACAGATGGAAGCATGTAGGGCCCTAAAATCTTTAGAAGCGTCTGACTTGGGCTATGGAAAAGAAGCACTGGACAGTTGCAGAGTGGTCCAGAGTCCTATTTTCAGACGAAAGCAAGTTTGGTATTTAATTTGAAAGTCAAGGCGCTAGAGTCTGAAGGAAGGCTGGAGAGAAGCAAAATCCAAGTTGCTTGAAATCCAGTGTGAAGTTCCCACAGTCAGCAATGGTTTGGGGACCCATGTTAGCAGCTGGTGTTGGTCCACTGTGTTTCATCAAGTCCAGAGTCAATGCAGCTGTGTACCAAGAGATTTTAGAGCACTACATGCTTCCATCTGTTGAAAATCTCTATGGAGATGATGATTTCATTTTCCAGTGCCAAAACCACCAGTAACTGGTGTACTGACCATGGCATTACTGTCCTTGATTGGCCTGCCAACTCCCCTGACCTAAACCCCATAGAGAATTTGTGGGGTATTGTGAAGAAGAAGCTGAAAGACACCAGACCCAATAATGCAAATGAGCTAAAGGCCGCTATTGAAGCATCCTGGGCATCCATAACACCTCAGCAATGCCACAGGCTGATTGCCTCCATGCCACGCCGCATTGATGCAGTAATTCGTGCAAAAGGATTCCCAACCAAGTACTGAGTGTATTAATTGACATTTTCAAATGTTTGATTTTGATTTGCTGTTATAAATCTTTTTTTTTACTTGGTCTGAGGAAATATTCAAATTTTTTGAGATACGATTTTTGAGTTTTCTTAAGCTATATGCCATAATCAGCAATATTAAAATAATAAAAGGCTTGCAATATTTCAGTTGATGTGTAATGAATCCAGAATGTATGACATTTTTGTTTTTTTAATTGAATTACAGAAAATAAAGGACTTTATCACAATGTTCTAATTTTCTGAGACAGTCCTGTATATACAGGTAAAAGCCAGTAAATTAGAATATTTTGAAAAACTTGATTTATTTCAGTAATTGCATTCAAAAGGTGTAACTTGTACATTATATTTATTCATTGCACACAGACTGATACATTCAAATGTTTATTTCATTTAATTTTGATGATTTGAAGTGGCAACAAATGAAAATCCAAAATTCCGTGTGTCACAAAATTTGAATATTACTTAAGGCTAATACAAAAAAGGGATTTTTAGAAATGTTGGCCAACTGAAAAGTATGAAAATGAAAAATATGAGCATGTACAATACTCAATACTTGGTTGGAGCTCCTTTTGCCTCAATTACTGCGTTAATGCGGCGTGGCATGGAGTCGATGAGTTTCTGGCACTGCTCAGGTGTTATGAGAGCCCAGGTTGCTCTGATAGTGGCCTTCAACTCTTCTGCGTTTTTGGGTCTGGCATTCTGCATCTTCCTTTTCACAATACCCCACAGATTTTCTATGGGGCTAAGGTCAGGGGAGTTGGCGGGCCAATTTAGAACAGAAATACCATGGTCCGTAAACCAGGCACGGGTAGATGACATGGCACCCCAAACCATCACCCAACCATGCAAATTTTGCATTTCCTTTGGAAATCGAGGTCCCAGAGTCTGGAGGAAGACAGGAGAGGCACAGGATCCACGTTGCCTGAAGTCTAGTGTAAAGTTTCCACCATCAGTGATGGTTTGGGGTGCCATGTCATCTGCTGGTGTCGGTCCACTCTGTTTCCTGAGATCCAGGGTCAACGCAGCCGTCTACCAGCAAGTTTTAGAGCACTTCATGCTTCCTGCTGCTGACCTGCTCTATGGAGATGGAGATTTCAAGTTCCAACAGGACTTGGCGCCTGCACACAGCGCAAAATCTACCCGTGCCTGGTTTACGGACCATGGTATTTCTGTTCTAAATTGGCCCGCCAACTCCCCTGACCTTTGCCCCATAGAATATCTGTGGGGTATTGTGAAAAGGAAGATGCAGAATGCCAGACCCAAAAACGCAGAAGAGTTGAAGGCCACTATCAGAGCAACCTGGGCTCTCATAACACCTGAGCAGTGCCAGAAACTCATCGACTCCATGCCACGCCGCATTAACGCAGTAATTGAGGCAAAAGGAGCTCCAACCAAGTATTGAGTATTGTACATGCTCATATTTTTCATTTTCATACTTTTCAGTTGGCCAACATTTCTAAAAATCCCTTTTTTGTATTAGCCTTAAGTAATATTCTAATTTTGTGACACACGGAATTTTGGATTTTCATTTGTTGCCACTTCAAATCATCAAAATTAAATTAAATAAACATTTGAATGCATCAGTCTGTGTGCAATGAATAAATATAATGTACAAGTTACACCTTTTGAATGCAATTACTGAAATAAATCAAGTTTTTCAAAATATTCTAATTTACTGGCTTTTACCTGTATATGCATACATGCTTTGGAGACCCTGTCTTGAAAGAAAATGTTTGCCTTGGTGCCCATCTAACTTGCCTTGGTGCCCTAAAATATGAGCTCTCTTTTAAGGCTACACTTGCCTTGACCTTAAAATGTTAAAATTCGAGGCTTGTATGTGTATATATATACATGTGTGTGTGTGTGTGTGTGTGTGTGTGTGTGTGTGTGTGTGTGTGTGTGTGTGTGTGTGTGTGTGTGTGTGTGTTAGAGTGTGTGTGTGTGTGTGTGTGTGTGTGTGTGTGTGTGTGTGTGTGTGTGTGTGTGTGTGTGTGTGTGTGTGTGTATGTATAATGTATTTTTACATTTATATTTAAATATATAGATATTTATATTTTTATATATATCCTACTTTGCTACGAGTTATTTTTTTAATTCAATACTCTTTATCAAAGTTCTGACAGATATGTTATACCCAAGAACACAGACAACAATTCTGTGCTCACACTACTTTATTTACTAAAATTAATGCAATCATACGCATGTGCAAGACAGAACAACATGTCACACTGTCGTTACACCACAACTCCACAGCAGCGTGCTAAACTCGCAACTTTATTGGGCCTCATTGTGGGTTATTTTGAAACTGTATTCACAGACTGAGTCTCAAAAATTGTATTCCTTGTTTGGGCACTTTATTACACAGAATGATACAGGGACTTGTTTGTTGCGCAATATTTGGCCGTATTATGACCAAGACGACATAGGAAAACTGAGGCAAATATTTCCTCCATAAATACAATTGGGACTAGACTGCGTCTAATAAAATTATTTATTCCTATTCAGTATGTCCAATACATAATACATACAATGAAGTCAGTTGTCACTCATCATCTCTGTTTTGCCCAGTTAGAGGAGAGTTTATCTGCTGCAGCTACCACAGCAGAGGGGGTCTTGGCATCGTCTGGTGACAGCGGAGAGGCTACAGACTCCCCAACAAGACGGGCTGAGCTGGCCCCTGAGGAGCAACCATGGGAAGCGTCTCTTCCACCTGTAAGTATCATGTGGCCTTTTTTCATGCACATGTTAGATCATTCTGTTTAGATTTCTGGACATGAGCAACTCTGTAGAGGAAACAAAGCATTCCTGGATATTTAACAAACATACATGTTTAAGCACAAACACGTCAATGATTAGAGTATTTGTCGCAGGAGTGGGTTCCTATTATCAGGCACGACACGTTGTCTCAGAGGAAGATTAATGCGCAGCCTGCGTTGTCTGATGCCTACCTCCACGGCATGCCCGCAAAAAGGAGGAAGGTGAGTCTTATAACACACAACTTTTCTCATATAACCAAACATTATCTAGACTCAGTCACTGACAGTGTAGTGCAGTACTTCTCAAACAATGCACTCTGTGGCGTCCCGGGGTGGCTGCTACTCCCACGTCAGTGCAAAAGAAAATATTTTTTACTGCCAAAATCACCTGATCAGCAACTAGTCGATGTTTAAAAAAACTTTAATAGTGGCTTTTAAAGTTGACTAGTCTGTGCAACACCTAGGGCACATTAAGGGTGCAAAGGTACAGGGTACCCACAGTACGGTCCGAACCTCGGTTTTCGGACCACAGTTTTGGTTCCTTTTGGTACGTTGTTTGTGTTTAAAGGGGTGATATTATGATTTTTTTTTTATGATCCTGAGTGCACATATGGAAAGTATTCAGACCCCTTTAAATTTTTCACTCTTTAATCAATTTACACTCAGCACCCCATCTTGACAAAAAAAACAGAAATGTAGGTCATTTTGGCAAATGATCTACATTTATTCAGACTTTTTGCTCAATACTTTGTTGATGCATCTTTGGCAGCGTTTACACCCTCAAGTCTTTTTTAATACGATGCTGTTTCCTTTTTCTATGGCTGGGTCAATCGCTTTTGACTGTGGTGAGTGCATAGTGTGTTTGATTTATTGCGAACAATTTCATTGGTCACACTGACTCCTTCGGCAATTTCATTAGTCCCATGTGACGAGGTTGATTTCTTGGCTGCGTTAGTTTCGTGACCCCAGAAAAATCAATAAATTAGGCGCAGCGTTGTATAAAACACAGAATTTAAAGTCTGGGGGGAAAAGTAGCAGCTATAGACCGGTATTTCAATTCCTGAAGAAAAAAAACTGAGAACTGCTGTTGTGGTTCACCTGTATTCTGTGTCTTACGTCATCAGATGACAGAGCGTGAAGGACCCCACCTCTCCTTGTCAGATGCAGTGTGTCGAGCAGCTGGCTCTGTTGGAGCTTTGCCGGTCACTGCCATAAACAGCCTGCAGGGGGAGCTGCAGAGGCCAGAGCTCCAGGAAGCATATGCAACACAGGCATGACATCCCTCACTTTTGAAAGCTATGCCATGTTTTTGTTTTTATTGCACAGTCTTTGGCCCTGTGTCAAAAACACCAGTGTAAACGTTAAAGCTAATCTTTTTTCTTTTTGTTTACATCTGTGTAAACGCAACAGTAAAGGTAAGATAATGGTGATCAATGAAGTATGCATCAAAGTGTCAAGCAGCTAAGAAGTACAGTATATTGTTTTTATTGTCATTTAATATTTATTACTTCACTGATATTGAAAATACAATTTAAAATGCATATATATTCGATTTGAACCAAAATCGGGCCTTGAAAAATAATTAATACGATATTTAGCTAATTTTATGCAGAGAGTACTTGTTTGGGTAATCACAAAGCCAAATATAAATGTTGTCTATACTGTAAAGTATATTTGCAAAGAAATGTCCACCATTGTTAATTCAATACAGTAGCAGCGCCGTGCATATATGATCAATTCCTTAGCATCTTTTGGCATCATTTAATTCGGGTAGCAACTGCAGTTGTTAGTCCTTCTATCCATTTTCTGTACCGCTTATCATCGGGAGTTCAAGCCTATCCTAGTTGACTTTTGATGAAAGGCTGACTACATCCTGGATTAGTCACTTGCTCAGCACACATATCAAGACTGACGGTCACTTGTAAAACACAGCACACTGACATCCATTCACATTCACAGTCACTTAGTGGGAATCGAACATGCGCGAGCTGCAACCCAAAAATAGAAGCTACACAAACTGCTGCGTTTTCAACAACTGACAGATAAGATAGGAAAGATAAGATAAGATAAGATAGGAAAGATAAGAAACACTTGTGGGCAGAAGTTGACACAGGCTTGTCACGTCATATTTATTGTGGGCCCTGATTAATTTATGTAAAACTGTTTTTCTTTCTTGACTTTTTCTTTTGGTCATTTTTAAAAACAAATTCAATGTAAAAGTTCGAAATAATTTTGGATTTTTTTTTTTTTTTTTTCAAAAATACATATTGACTCAAATACATACACACATTTACTTGGCTACGTGGGTTCCCTTCGGGTACTCCGGCTTCCCCCCACCTCCAAAAGTTGATTGGCAACACTAAATGGACCCTATTGGTGAATGTGAGTGTGAATGTTGTCTGTCTATCTGTGTTGGCCCTGCGATGAGGTCCAGGGTGTACCCCGCCTTCCGCCCGAGTGCAGCTGGGATAGGCTCCAGCACCTCCCGTGACCCCAAGAGGGACAAACGGTAATAAAAATGGATGGATGGATACTTAATTGTTTTAATTAGAAGTGCTGTAGATTCCAAAATGTATTGACAAGACCAAGAATGTATCAACTTTTTTTTTAGTGATTATGACTGATTGCAGGATTTTTCATTGACCGCAACAATTATTTATTGTTTGTTGACAGCACTCATTGGATCGACCAATACTCAAAACAACAAGTAGTTGTTGTTCTGAGTATTGATCCAATCAATTCACTTAATTTACTGCATGATACACATTTTACAAAGACTTTTTCCAAAGTGCTACACAAGGATATATAATTTAAAATCTTAAAATAAGTCAAATGAAATCAATAAAAGAAAAGCAATAACAGACATAGAGGACCACACGACTCGCACAAAGTTTAAGCCCAGAAATTATAAGTGGGTTTTAAGACGAGATTTAAAAACATCTTGGCATTACGGGGCGAAACGTTCCTTATTTTTAGGCCCAGATTTACGCGAGTTGGCAGTCGGCAAGCTGACAATTTATTTGAATGTCTCACCACTTTGCCAATGTTTTGGTGGTTCCTGGCCATCCCAACCAGTTTCTCTTCATCTGAGGGTGGCAGTGTACCGGTAGGTCTTTTCCGGACCAGGGGTGTGCAACTTGCAGCTCTTCAGCCTCCTTGTTGCTGCTGCATTCTAAAGGAACTTTTACCATCCTTCATGGTTACATTTGTATTTCTATCATTTCTGACAGTGTGTAAAGCTATGAATGTTAGGGGTGTCTCGATACGACGTTTTCACTTATGATACCGCAAGTAAAAAGACATTTTGGAACCTTCAGCATCTCTGATCAGATTTAAGGGGGAAAAAAGCACAGTGTTAGCCTTCCGCTCAAATGCAGCTGAGATAGGCTCCAGCACCCCCCGTGACCCCAAAAGGGACAAGCGGTAGAAAATGGATGGATGGATGGATGGATGGGTTACTTACTGTTAGCTAGTGGTCGAAGATAAGTTACCCGCACTAGCTAAAACTGTTAACAACATAGGTCGTAGCATGGGTGTAAGAGACATACAAAACCCAAAACCAGTGAAGTTAGCAGTTGTGTAAATCGTAAATAAAAACAGAATACAGTGATTTGCAAATCCTTTTCAACTTATATCCAATTGAATAGACTGCAAAGACAAGATACTTAACGTTCGAACTGGTAAACTTTATTTTTTGCAAATATTAGCTTAATTTGATGCCTGCAACATGTTTCAAAAAAGCTGGCACAAGTGGCAAAAAAGACTGAGAAAGTTGATTAATGCTCATCAAACACTTATTTGGAACATCCCACGGGTGAACAGGCTAATTGGGAACAGGTGGGTGCCATGATTAGGTATAAAAGCAGCTTCCATGAAATGCTCAGTCATTCACAAACAAGGATGGGGCGAGGGTCACCACTTTGGGAACAAATGCGTGAGCAAATTGTCCAACAGTTTAAGAACAACATTTCTCAATGGGCTATTGCAAGGAATTTAGGGATTTCACCATCTACGGTCCGTAATATCATCAAAAGGTTCAAAGAATCTGGAGATAACCAACATTGAATGCCGTGGCCTTCGATTCCTCAGGCGGTACTGCATCAAAAACCAACATCTGTGTGTAAAGGATATCACCACATCGGCTCAGGAACACTTCAGAAAACCACCGTCAGTAACTACAGTTTGTTGCTACATCTGTAAGTGCAAGTTAAAACTCTACTGTGCAAAGCGAAAGCCAATTATCAACAACACCCAGAAACGCAGCCGACTTTGCTGGACCTGAGCTCACCTAAAATGGACTGATGCAAAGTGGAAAAGTGTTCTGTGGGCTGACGAGGCCACATTTCAAATTGTGGATGTCGTGTCCTCTGGACCGAAGAGGAAAAGAAGCATCCGGATTGTTATAGGCGCAAAGTTGAAAAGCCAGCATCTGTGATGGTATGGGGGTGCATTAGTGCCCAAGGCATGGTTAACTTACACATCTGTGAAGGCACCATTAATGCTGAAAGGTACATAAAGGTTTTGGAGCAACATATGTTGCCATCCAAGCAACGTATTTTTCATGGACGCCCCTGCTTATTTCAATAAGCAGGGGGCGTCCATGAAAAATACGTTGCTTGGATGGCAAACTGTTGGATGCCACATTCTGCACGTGTTACAACAGCGTGGCTTCATAGTAAAAGAGTGTGGGTACTAGACTGGCCTGCCTGTAGTCCAGACCTGTCTCCCATTGAAAATGTGTGACGCATTATGAAGCCTAAAATATGACAATGGAGACCCCGGACTGTTGAACAACTTAAGCTGTACATCAAGCAAGAATGGGAAAGAATTCCACCTGAAAAGTTAAAAAAATTGCTCTCCTCAGTTGCCAAACGTTTACTGAGTGTTGTTAAAAGGAAAGACCATGTAACACAGTGGTAAAATGCCCTTGTGCCAACTTTTTTGCAATGTGTTGCTGCCATTAAATTCTAAGTTAAAGATTATTTAAAAAATTTAAAAAAAGTGTTTCTCAGTTCCAACATTAAGTATCTTGTCTTTGCAGTTTATTCAATTGAATAGAATTTCAAAAGGATTTGCAAATCATTGTATTCTGTTTTTATTTATGATTTACACGACGTGCCAACTTCACTCGTTTTGGGTTTTGGACATCGCAAACCTATTTAGGGGTCAGAACGTAATTTTATAGTTAAAGTATGCATTCGTGTAATGATAATAGTTAAGGAGACTTTAAAATTGCAAAAAAATATGATTTGTTAAAATGTGTTACAATATGGTAGGTGTACATTTTCACTTACGATATAATACCGATATTGCAGCCTTGACAATTGGCCGATACAGTTATTGTTACGATACGATATCGGCGAAAATAATACAGCATGGTGTGGAATGTTAGAAAAGGTTTGATCAAGTGGTATGTTGTTGTGATCACGTGGGCTCTACTGCTGGATAGAAGTGCTTGAGCGGACTCTTGAGTGTACTGAATATGGGGTGGTGTAGCCCAGATGGTAGAATGGCATGCCAGCAACTTCAGGGTTCCTGGTTGGTATCGAACTTCCACCATTCTAGTCACAACCACTGAGTCCTTGGCCAAGACACTTCACTCATCTTGCTCCTGATGGGTCGTGTTTAGCGTCTTGCATGGCAGGTTCCGCCATCAGTGTGTGAATGGGTGAATGTGATGTATAATGTAAATCGCTTTGGGTATCGTTCAGTTATAGTAAAAGCGCTATATAATTTATAATTTACCATTCAGTTGTTGTATCTTGTTTTCCTACACAGCAGAGGCAGTCCTAGCTAGATTCACACCCTGGGCGAACCCTCCCTTGCCTTATCTCCACCTCGAGTTCTAACACATGGGTGAGATGGGCGGAGGTTTTAAAGACCTGCACCAGAGGCGAACTTTGGAAAAGGAGGAATATTACGCCTCTGTTTGTGAAAGACAGGCCGGCAAACTGCCGCCCTTACCTTGTAGCAAAGGGCCACTAATGGAAATGAGCGGTGGTATTTTATAAAACTGTTTCTGTTTTGTTCTGTGTGTGTGTGTGTGTGTGTGTGCTCTCACATAGATTGCACCCTGGGTGGTCACCCACATTGCCCATCGCAAAAACCAGCCCTGCTTCTGAGTCTCATTTTCCAATATGCATTAATTTCAGTTTGTCCTTGGTGTGTTGCCTTGGTAGTTTATTGCCATTAAATTGACATGCCAGCTCTATTTTGTATATCCTACAAAGGGTTTGCCAGGAAATATTGTACTTCTTACACATTAGCTCAGTGGTTCTTAACCTTGTTGGAGGTACCGAACCCCACCAATTTCATATGCGCATTCACCAAACCTGAACCGTAATCATAAAATGATGTTATATTAGAGAAATACTAATAAAGATATATTTTACAAACGGAAAGTTACAGGAATGTACACATAATCCCATGTTTACATCTCATTGTGCAACATGTGAATGTTTAAGTGGGAACTAAATGCGATATCTGAAAGGGGTACACATTATTTCTAAAGTAGGACCCCCACCCAGACATATAATACTAGTACACAGCTCATGAAAAACAATATGTTATAGTCATTGTAAGTGGGCCAATTGATTGATTGAGATTTTTATTAGTAGGTTGCACAGTGAGGTACATGTTCCGTACAATTGACCACTAAATGGTAACACCCTAATAAGTTTTTCAACTTGTTTAAGTCGGGGTCCACTTTAATTGATTCATGATACAGATATATACTATCATATATACTATCATAATACAGTCATCACACAAGACACTTATATTAAAAAATAATCTCATGGAAATGACTGCTGTCATTTGATTATAATAATAAAACATTGAACTTGTTATTTCGTCAGGTTTGGGACAGGTGTGCTGCAGGTGTGACCACAGTGTATGTGCACGTCTGACGTCGCTCACATGCGCTCCACCGAATGCTCAAGGAGTTTTTGCGTTTGCTCACACAAATGGAAAATTAGAGGGAACATTGTTTGGGGGTATCCATAATACGCGGGCAGGGAGAAGTTTTTATTTACACGATGAGTCGGGCGTGTCTTGACCTCCGCGGCAGAGGCTCTGTCGAACCCCTTAGGCCGACTCACCGAACCCCTAGGGTTTGATCGAACCCAGGTTAAGAACCACTGCATTAGCTCTTTAGAGACAACATGCATCTTACTTGTAGTTTTGATTACCAAATGTGAAGGTGTTAATTGCCTTGTAAAATTGGCATCCAATATACATTAGTATTGATATAGCGCAATTGTTTTAATGCATTTGTTTTGTGTTGGAAGGTCACAACTAATTAATTTTGTATCACATGCAAGTTGTATTGACTTAACTTTATTTCTGTATGTTCAGTTTCACATTGTTTTGAAGTAAAGACTCTTAAAGGCCTTTCAAATGGAAACAACCTGTTATCTGTCAGTTATTCTATTAGACGTTTTAGATGCAGGCCAATACAATCCGATGCCTGTTTTATTGTATAGGGACGGCGTGGCGCAGTGGAAGAATGGCCGTGCGCGACCCGAGGGTCCCTGGTTCAATCCCCACCTAGTACCAAACTCGTCATGTCCGTTGTGTCCTGAGCAAGACACTTCACCCTTGCTCCTGATGGGTGCTGGTTAGCGCCTTGCATCGCAGCTCCCTCCATCAGTGTGTGAATGTGTGTGTGAATGGGTAAATGTGGAGGTAGTGTCAAAGCGCTTTGAGTACCTTGAAGGTAGAAAAGCGCTATACAAGTACAACCCATTTATCATTATTTATTTATATTAGACCGATACAACTATCTGATCGGGACACCCCTATGATTTGTATATTTAGTGCTGTTTCTGAAGCGAAGGAACAGACAATACAATGGCAATGTACTTTATTGATACAGAAGAGTGGTATAAAACCACCCCTGAGACGTGATGCAACAGTCAATCCTGACCTGTTTTGTATTTGGTGTTGACAGAAACCCCTCAGAATGCACAAATCGTGTACCTGCAACATATTTTGGCTTGACTAAGTCATTCATGATTAAAGGCCTACTGAAACCCACTACTACCGACCACGCAGTCTGATAGTTTATATATCAATGATGAAATCTTAACATTGCAACACATGCTTACTAAAGTGCAATTTTAAATTTTGCGCGAAATATCCTGCTGAAAACGTCTCGGTATGATGACAGCTGCGCGTGACGTCACGGATTGTAGAGGACATTTTGGGACAGCATGGTGGCCAGCTATTAAGTCATCTGTTTTCATCGCAAAATTCCACAGTATTCTGGACATCTGTGTTGGTGAATCTTTTTAAATTTGTTCAATGAACAATGGAGACAGCAAAGAAGAAATCTGTAGGTGGGAAGCGGTGTAGTGCGGCAGGTGTTGTGCCGGATAACACAGCCAGTGTTTCATTGTTTACATTCCCGGAAGATGACAGTCAAGCTTTACCATTGGCCTGTGGAGAACTGGGACAACAGAGACTCTTACCAGGAGGACTTTGAGTTGGATGCGCAGACGCGGTACCGTGAGTACACATGGAGCTGCGGCTTCCAAACATTTGATCGCTTGCCCTTTGGGGAGGTGAGTGGTACTTTGGGCTGTGGGATTGAGTGTGTTGTGCAGGTGTTTGAGTTGTATTGGCGGGTTATATGGACGGGGGGGGGGGGGGGGGGGGGGGGGTGTTTGTTATGCGGGATTAATTTGTGGCATATTAAATATAAGCCTGGTTGTGTTGTGGCTAAAAGAGTATATATATGTCTTGTGTTTATTTACTGTTTTAGTCATTCCCAGCTGAATATCAGGTCCCACCTGCCTCTCACAGCATCTTCCCTATCTGAATCGCTCCCACTGCCCTCTAGTCCTTCACTCTCACTTTCCTCATCCACAAATCTTTCATCCTCGCTCAAATCGTCGCTTTCTCGGTCCGAATCGCTCTCGCTGCTGGTGGCCATGATTGTAAACAATGTGCAGATGTGAGGAGCTCCACAACCTGTGACGTCACACTACTCGTCTGCTACTTCCGGTAAAGGGAAGGCTTTTTTATCAGCGACCAAAAGTTGCGGACTTTATCGTCGATGTTCTCTACTAAATCCTTTCAGCAAAAATATCGCAATATCGCAAAATGATCAAGTATGACACATAGAATGGACCTGCTATCCTTGTTTAAATAAGAAAATCGCATTTCAGTAGGCCTTTAAATGTCTCATTTTATAATTGCTCTTTAACCAAACAAAAATATGTTTTACCCGATTACTCAATTATCCAAGGAATTTTACACAGAGTATCTGTTTACTAAACCATTATTAATACATGATCAAATAAATATGAATAATATATCAAATGAAGTAAAATAAAATAAGCCGTTTACCCTAGTATTCTGTTTCAGTTTCAGTGAGAAAAAAAAAATCCTAAATAAAATGTCAATCTAATTGTCCATCCATCCATCCATCCATCCATTTTCTACCGCTTGTCCCTTTTTTGGGGTCGCGGGTGGTGCTGGAGCCTATTGTGTTTGTTTTAAATCACTGAACATTTATGTTGCATAATCATTCCAAGCTGGAAAAATGGTTTGCACAAAAGACATCCACTCCCACATGATGTATGTTCAAGTGTAGCTGTGGAACTATGACGATTACCTTTGAGCTTACTAAAGCTGGAGAAGAAGGATGCAGATGTTGGTTTATTAACAGTTTTAGTTTAGTGGTTCAAGAAGTGACTTGGTTTTGGATGAAGCGTTTCAGTTTAGCAATTGTAACTCCTTATGTGTGTCTCTGCCACCAGGTGAAGAACGACATCAAAGTGCGAGTGCAGGAAGATCCAGACTACAGCGCTCAGAGATATCCCAATTCACATCAAGCTTTCTCCTCAGATGACTCTGAAAATGCAGACTGCAATCATGGAACTTGAATCCGAGGTCAAAGGTGAAATGACCGTAACAGGAGCATTTAGAACGCTCATGCCCATTGTTTCCGACAACTGTGGACCAATAATGCCCACGGAGCTCGTCAAGTGTTGTGAGGAAACATTATTTTTGAATAAACAGCAGAAAACGACAATTTTTGTGAGTAGGATAATTTAAATTACCGTATTTTTCGGAGTATAAGTCGCACCCGCCGAAAATGCATAATAAAGAAGGGAAAAAAAACTTATAAGTCGCATTTTGGGGGGAAATTTATTTGATAAAACCCAACACCAAGAATAGACATTTGAAAGGCAATTTAAAATAAATAAAGAATAGTGAACAACAGGCTGAATAAGTGTACGTTATATGACGCATAAATAACCAACTGAGAACGTGCCTGGTATGTTACCGTAAAATATTATGGTAAGAGTCATTCAAATAACTATAACATATAGAACATGCTATACGTTTACCAAACAATCTGTCACTCCTAATCGCTAAATCCCATGAAATCTTATACGTCTAGTCTCTTACGTGAATGAGCTAAATAATATTATTTGGTATTTTACGGTAATGTGTTAATAATTTCACACATAAGTCGCTCCTGAGTATAAGTCGCACCACTGGCCAAACTATGAAAAAAACTGCGACTTATAGTCCAAAACATACGGTAAAACATTTTTTATGTGTACGGTCGTCAATGAAGAGTCTAAGCCACCATTCTTGCTGTTTTTCATAACAATCACATTTTCACAATAAAAGCAAGATCGCTGCAGTAAAAATAAAGGAATAAGTAAGCAAGTAAAAATATAAGGTAATATTCTACAAGACATTTCAAAAATAAGTACTCTTGTATTTGATATTGAAATGTTTTCTTGAGGGGCAGCATAGTGGAACAGGGGTTAGTGCATGTGCCTCACAAGACGAAGGTCCTGAGTTCAATCCCGGGCTCGGGATCTTTCTGTGTGCAGTTTGCATGTTCTCCCCGTGACTGCGTGGGTTCCCTCCGGGTACTCCGGTTTCCTCCCACCTCCAAAGACATGCACCTGGGGATAGGTTGATTGGCAACACTAAATTGGCCCTAGTGTGTGAATGTGAGTGTGAATGTTGCCTGTCTATCTGTGTTGGCCCTGTGATGAGGTGGCGACTTGTCCAGGGTGTACCCCGCCTTCCGCCCGATTGCAGCTGAGATAGGCTCCAGCACCCCCCGCGATCCCGAAAGGGACAAGCAGTAGAAAATGGATGGATGTTTCTAGGGTCGTCTTAGTTTCGTCGACTATTCAATGATTCGATTCGAAATAGTCTGATTCGACTATCAACTTGACAGTAGAATTTTTCGTTTATTAAAGGGGACAACGTATCTCATGTTACAGTCTGCCAAGAGCCAATAAAAACGAGCTCAGGCTCAAAATTACCCCACGGGCTGCACTTTGGACACTTTTGGGTTTTTTATATCCTCCGACTCTGAAAATATTCCTACTTGGTGAAAACTGAACCAATTAACAGCAATGAAGGACAGACGACTGTATACACAATATACCTCACGCTGTAATGTAGCTTCATTTAAGACCTATACTTGTAACATTTTTTAAGTAAAACAAAACTAGTAAACTTGTTTAATTTGTAGAATAGTACAACTGTCTTTACAAACTGTCTGTTTTATTCCTTCTCCCTTCAATAAACATGACAATATGTCAGTAAACAGCTGGACAAAGCTTTGAGTTGGTTTTTTTAGGAAACTTCAGAGCAGTAGCGATGTATCGTTTTCGGCGGCGCTAATGGTGTGCTTAGTTAAACACCAAACAATGTGTATTACCTGTCTGTGTGAAGTGGGGGAGGGGAAGTGCGGCAGGGTTTGTCTGACGCCAGTGCTGAGCACATGGAAGCATTCTCAAGAACTGAAATAAATGCCCCGTCAGATATCAAAACATCTTTGGGGAGAATCAACAAGTCATTTTCATTCCTAAATGAATTTCAAAAAGTGTCTCGAGGTAATAAGAAAAGGGGCGGGAGTTTAGCCCCCAGGAGATTCACATGATGTGAGTGAAAAATGTTTGCACTTACACAAGTTTTTTTGGCTGTCAAGTTTTTAGCGCTGTATTAAATTACAAAATAACCTAATAAATCCAAATGGAGCAAAGCTTCAGTCATCTTTCAGTTGGCCCAAACACAAAAGGACAGTGTTGTTGCGTGGAAAAGCTACCCAGCAACGTTGCATAGAAAAGTGTACACGAATATGCAAAACACTACTCTGTTAAAGGGGAACTGCATTTATTTTGGAATTTTGCCGATCATTCACAATCCTTATGTAAGACAATAACACACATGTTTAGTTTTTGTATGATTTGATTTTTTGATTTTTATTAAGGATCCCCATTAGCTGGTTGCCTCAACAACCCACTAGTCTTCCTGGGGTCCACAATTCAATTCAATTACAAGTAAAAGCATTTAATTATAACTACACAATACAGAAAAAAATAATGCATTCAAATAGTAAATAAATGAGAGCCAACAAACATAATAAAAGATCACGTACTGTACAATGTCTAATTTTATTAGGATTCCGACTGATAGGATGTTCATATAGTCCTGTTTACATGAAGAATGACTCATAATCCTGGCGAATAATAATTCTCGCCATTTTCAGGTCTAAATTGGCTGTCAGAGTGTACCAACTTGTTGGATTATGTCCTCATCCTTTTACTATCCTGGTGAGGGGTATTATATTTCATCTAGAAGAAACTTTCACAAGCTCTGATGCGAGAAAGCAGCTCAACGATCTCAACATAATCACACAAGCTGGTGATCGCTGCTTAAATAGTTTATCTGTGTTGGAGCTTATAATAACAATATTACTAATACTTGGTTCATATTCAAGTCATCAAATATAAATGGAGTATTGTTGGCGCTTTTTGGATGGTATTTTATTGGATTTTATGGGCGGAATAGAGGACCTCCAGTTGGCGTGTTGTAAGCAGACTTTTATTTACAGATTGGAATGCATTAAAATAAAATCCATTTGTCTGAATTGTGAACGACAGGCAATTGTTTTGTTTTTTAAAGGGCAGTTCCTCTTTAACCTGAAAACAAGAGGTTCTGGTGGAAAGAAAGTTATTCAGATTATCAGTGAAGTGGGTGTTACTGGTGGATCAGATTGGATTGGATTGGATAATAAACGCTGACAAAGGGTCTCCACCAATGTTCCACCTAATTTTTCATGTGTCTACTCTGAGCAAACACAAAAACTCTGAGCATTCAGTGACGCACACGTGAGCAACATCAGATTTGCACACTGTCACCACACCTGACATAAGTTAAATGTTGTATTATATTAATCAAATAACAATCATTTCCCATATATTATTTCCTAATTTAAGGTGATTTGGCCTACTGACAATGAAAATAAAATATATTGTTTTTCATGAGCTGTATGTTGAAAGTCTGGGTGGGGGTCCTGAGATCACATGAATAAATTCACCTTAAAACGTTCACATTTTGCACAATGAGATGTGTGTGCTTTAGCACAAGCATGGGATACAATGCACAAAGATTTGTCCGTAAAATGTATCATTATATAATTTTTTTATTGGCATTTATGCAATCTCGTGACCACATATCATTATTACTTTTTTCCACATTAACATCACACAAGAATAAGCACACATCTGATTGTAAAGTGTATGTAGCAGGTATATAAGATATATTTTATGCATTCCACCAAAATTCCCTCACGTTTTATTTTATTGCTCTATTGTTATTCATTGTCACTTTTATTTTGTCTTTTTTTTTTCAGCTATTTTTTTTTGGGGAGCATTTGTCAGTTTATTTTGAAGTCCTACCTTCTTCCGGTAGTGACGATGTCGTCCTCACTTGCTGTTAAGACATGCCATGTGTCTGAATGCTACCGCATTATTTCCTGTTTATTTCACACAGAATTAAATACGCCACCCCCCCCCCCCCAAAAAGGAGGGGGGGGCGTGCGTAGTACAGTACAGTGCAGACATTCGCGGGAGAAGCAGCAAAAAGGGTGAACGCGAGTCCCTACACAGCTCTGTGCATGCAGTACACCAGGCAGTGAGTGACACAGTCAGCACAGTTCAGTACGTGAACGTGAATCACTTCTGCAGCAGCAGTTCTGTGTGCAGGTCGGCGAATCACCGAATCACTTGTGCAGTACCAGTTCTGTGCGCAGGTTGGCGAATCACCGAATCACTTGTGCAGTACCAGTTCTGTGCGCAGGTCGGCGAATCACCGAATCACTTCTGCAGCAGCAGTTCTGTGTGCAGGTCGGCGAATCACCGAATCACTTCTGCAGCAGCAGTTCTGTGCGCAGGTTGGCGAATCACCGAATCACTTCTGCAGCAGCAGTTCTGTGTGCAGGTCGGCGAATCACCGAATCACTTGTGCAGTACCAGTTCTGTGCGCAGGTCGGCGAATCACCGAATCACTTCTGCAGCAGCAGTTCTGTGTGCAGGTCGGCGAATCACCGAATCACTTGTGCAGTACCAGTTCTCTGCGCAGGTTGGCGAATCACCGAATCACTTGTGCAGTACCAGTTCTGTGCGCAGGTCGGCGAATCACCGAATCACTTCTGCAGCAGCAGTTCTGTGTGCAGGTCGGCGAATCACCGAATCACTTCTGCAGCAGCAGTTCTGTGTGCAGGTCGGCGAATCACCGAATCACTTCTGCAGCAGCAGTTCTGTGCGCAGGTTGGCGAATCACCGAATCACTTCTGCAGCAGCAGTTCTGTGTGCAGGTCGGCGAATCACCGAATCACTTGTGCAGTACCAGTTCTGTGCGCAGGTCGGCGAATCACTTCTGCAGCAGCAGTTCTGTGTGCAGGTCGGCGAATCACCGAATCACTTCTGCAGCAGCAGTTCTGTGCGCAGGTTGGCGAATCACCGAATCACTTCTGCAGCAGCAGTTCTGTGCGCAGGTTGGCGAATCACCGAATCACTTCTGCAGCAGCAGTTCTGTGTGCAGGTCGGCGAATCACCGAATCACTTGTGCAGTACCAGTTCTGTGCGCAGGTTGGCGAATCACCGAATCACTTGTGCAGTACCAGTTCTGTGCGCAGGTCGGCGAATCACCGAATCACTTGTGCAGTACCAGTTCTGTGCGCAGGTCGGCGAATCACCGAATCACTTCTGCAGCAGCAGTTCTGTGTGCAGGTCGGCGAATCACCGAATCACTTCTGCAGCAGCAGTTCTGTGTGCAGGTCGGCGAATCACCGAATCACTTCTGCAGCAGCAGTTCTGTGCGCAGGTTGGCGAATCACCGAATCACTTCTGCAGCAGCAGTTCTGTGTGCAGGTCGGCGAATCACCGAATCACTTGTGCAGTACCAGTTCTGTGCGCAGGTTGGCGAATCACCGAATCACTTGTGCAGTACCAGTTCTGTGCGCAGGTCGGCGAATCACCGAATCACTTCTGCAGCAGCAGTTCTGTGTGCAGGTCGGCGAATCACCGAATCACTTGTGCAGTACCAGTTCTGTGCGCAGGTTGGCGAATCACCGAATCACTTGTGCAGTACCAGTTCTGTGCGCAGGTCGGCGAATCACTTCTGCAGCAGCAGTTCTGTGTGCAGGTCGGCGAATCACCGAATCACTTCTGCAGCAGCAGTTCTGTGTGCAGGTCGGCGAATCACCGAATCACTTGTGCAGTACCAGTTCTGTGCGCAGGTTGGCGAATCACCGAATCACTTGTGCAGTACCAGTTCTGTGCGCAGGTCGGCGAATCACCGAATCACTTCTGCAGCAGCAGTTCTGTGTGCAGGTTGGCGAATCACCGAATCACTTGTGCAGTACCAGTTCTGTGCGCAGGTCGGCGAATCACCGAATCACTTCTGCAGCAGCAGTTCTGTGCGCAGGTTGGCGAATCACCGAATCACTTCTGCAGCAGCAGTTCTGTGTGCAGGTCGGCGAATCACCGAATCACTTGTGCAGTACCAGTTCTGTGCGCAGGTCGGCGAATCACCGAATCACTTCTGCAGCAGCAGTTCTGTGTGCAGGTCGGCGAATCACCGAATCACTTGTGCAGTACCAGTTCTCTGCGCAGGTTGGCGAATCACCGAATCACTTGTGCAGTACCAGTTCTGTGCGCAGGTCGGCGAATCACCGAATCACTTCTGCAGCAGCAGTTCTGTGTGCAGGTCGGCGAATCACCGAATCACTTCTGCAGCAGCAGTTCTGTGTGCAGGTCGGCGAATCACCGAATCACTTCTGCAGCAGCAGTTCTGTGCGCAGGTTGGCGAATCACCGAATCACTTCTGCAGCAGCAGTTCTGTGTGCAGGTCGGCGAATCACCGAATCACTTGTGCAGTACCAGTTCTGTGCGCAGGTCGGCGAATCACTTCTGCAGCAGCAGTTCTGTGTGCAGGTCGGCGAATCACCGAATCACTTCTGCAGCAGCAGTTCTGTGCGCAGGTTGGCGAATCACCGAATCACTTCTGCAGCAGCAGTTCTGTGCGCAGGTTGGCGAATCACCGAATCACTTCTGCAGCAGCAGTTCTGTGTGCAGGTCGGCGAATCACCGAATCACTTGTGCAGTACCAGTTCTGTGCGCAGGTTGGCGAATCACCGAATCACTTGTGCAGTACCAGTTCTGTGCGCAGGTCGGCGAATCACCGAATCACTTGTGCAGTACCAGTTCTGTGCGCAGGTCGGCGAATCACCGAATCACTTCTGCAGCAGCAGTTCTGTGTGCAGGTCGGCGAATCACCGAATCACTTCTGCAGCAGCAGTTCTGTGTGCAGGTCGGCGAATCACCGAATCACTTCTGCAGCAGCAGTTCTGTGCGCAGGTTGGCGAATCACCGAATCACTTCTGCAGCAGCAGTTCTGTGTGCAGGTCGGCGAATCACCGAATCACTTGTGCAGTACCAGTTCTGTGCGCAGGTTGGCGAATCACCGAATCACTTGTGCAGTACCAGTTCTGTGCGCAGGTCGGCGAATCACCGAATCACTTCTGCAGCAGCAGTTCTGTGTGCAGGTCGGCGAATCACCGAATAACTTGTGCAGTACCAGTTCTGTGCGCAGGTTGGCGAATCACCGAATCACTTGTGCAGTACCAGTTCTGTGCGCAGGTCGGCGAATCACTTCTGCAGCAGCAGTTCTGTGTGCAGGTCGGCGAATCACCGAATCACTTCTGCAGCAGCAGTTCTGTGTGCAGGTTGGCGAATCACCGAATCACTTGTGCAGTACCAGTTCTGTGCGCAGGTCGGCGAATCACCGAATCACTTCTGCAGCAGCAGTTCTGTGTGCAGGTCGGCGAATCACCGAATCACTTCTGCAGCAGCAGTTCTGTGCGCAGGTTGGCGAATCACCGAATCACTTCTGCAGCAGCAGTTCTGTTCGCAGGTCGGCGAATCACCGAATCACTTCTGCAGTACCAGTTCTGTGCGCAGGTTGGCGAATCACCGAATCACTTGTGCAGTACCAGTTCTGTGCGCGGGTCGGCGAATCACCGAATCACTTCTTCAGCAGCAGTTCTGTGCGCAGGTTGGCGAATCACCGAATCACTTCTGCAGCAGCAGTTCTGTGTGCAGGTCGGCGAATCACCGAATCACTTGTGCAGTACCAGTTCTGTGCGCAGGTCGGCGAATCACCGAATCACTTCTGCAGCAGCAGTTCTGTGTGCAGGTCGGCGAATCACCGAATCACTTGTGCAGTACCAGTTCTGTGCGCAGGTTGGCGAATCACCGAATCACTTGTGCAGTACCAGTTCTGTGCGCAGGTCGGCGAATCACTTCTGCAGCAGCAGTTCTGTGCGCAGGTCGGCGAATCACTTCTGCAGCAGCAGTTCTGTGCGCAGGTCGGCGAATCACCGAATCACTTCTGCAGCAGCAGTTCTGTGTGCAGGTTGGCGAATCACCGAATCACTTGTGCAGTACCAGTTCTGTGCGCAGGTCGGCGAATCACCGAATCACTTCTGCAGCAGCAGTTCTGTGTGCAGGTCGGCGAATCACCGAATCACTTGTGCAGTACCAGTTCTGTGCGCAGGTCGGCGAATCACTGAATCACTTCTGCAGCAGCAGTTCTGTGTGCAGGTCGGCGAATCACCGAATCACTTCTGCAGCAGCAGTTCTGTGCGCAGGTTGGCGAATCACCGAATCACTTCTGCAGCAGCAGTTCTGTGTGCAGGTCGGCGAATCACCGAATCACTTGTGCAGTACCAGTTCTGTGCGCAGGTCGGCGAATCACTTCTGCAGCAGCAGTTCTGTGTGCAGGGCGGCGAATCACCGAATCACTTCTGCAGCAGCAGTTCTGTGCGCAGGTTGGCGAATCACCGAATCACTTCTGCAGCAGCAGTTCTGTGCGCAGGTTGGCGAATCACCGAATCACTTCTGCAGCAGCAGTTCTGTGCGCAGGTTGGCGAATCACCGAATCACTTCTGCAGCAGCAGTTCTGTGTGCAGGTCGGCGAATCACCGAATCACTTGTGCAGCAGCAGTTCTGTGTGCAGGTCGGCGAATCACCGAATCACTTGTGCAGTACCAGTTCTGTGCGCAGGTTGGCGAATCACCGAATCACTTGTGCAGTACCAGTTCTGTGCGCAGGTCGGCGAATCACCGAATCACTTCTTCAGCAGCAGTTCTGTGCGCAGGTTGGCGAATCACCGAATCACTTGTGCAGTACCAGTTCTGTGCGCAGGTCGGCGAATCACCGAATCACTTCTGCAGCAGCAGTTCTGTGTGCAGGTCGGCGAATCACCGAATCACTTGTGCAGTACCAGTTCTGTGCGCAGGTTGGCGAATCACCGAATCACTTGTGCAGTACCAGTTCTGTGCGCAGGTCGGCGAATCACCGAATCACTTCTGCAGCAGCAGTTCTGTGTGCAGGTCGGCGAATCACCGAATCACTTCTGCAGCAGCAGTTCTGTGCGCAGGTTGGCGAATCACCGAATCACTTCTGCAGCAGCAGTTCTGTGTGCAGGTCGGCGAATCACCGAATCACTTGTGCAGTACCAGTTCTGTGCGCAGGTTGGCGAATCACCGAATCACTTGTGCAGTACCAGTTCTGTGCGCAGGTCGGCGAATCACCGAATCACTTCTTCAGCAGCAGTTCTGTGCGCAGGTTGGCGAATCACCGAATCACTTGTGCAGTACCAGTTCTGTGCGCAGGTCGGCGAATCACCGAATCACTTCTGCAGCAGCAGTTCTGTGTGCAGGTCGGCGAATCACCGAATCACTTGTGCAGTACCAGTTCTGTGCGCAGGTTGGCGAATCACCGAATCACTTGTGCAGTACCAGTTCTGTGCGCAGGTCGGCGAATCACCGAATCACTTCTGCAGCAGCAGTTCTGTGTGCAGGTCGGCGAATCACCGAATCACTTCTGCAGCAGCAGTTCTGTGCGCAGGTTGGCGAATCACCGAATCACTTCTGCAGCAGCAGTTCTGTGTGCAGGTCGGCGAATCACCGAATCACTTGTGCAGTACCAGTTCTGTGCGCAGGTCGGCGAATCACCGAATGACTTCTGCAGCAGCAGTTCTGTGTGCAGGTCGACGAATCACCGAATCACTTCTGCAGCAGCAGTTCTGTGCGCAGGTTGGCGAATCACCGAATCACTTCTGCAGCAGCAGTTCTGTGCGCAGGTTGGCGAATCACCGAATCACTTCTGCAGCAGCAGTTCTGTGTGCAGGTCGGCGAATCACCGAATCACTTGTGCAGTACCAGTTCTGTGCGCAGGTCGGCGAATCACCGAATCACTTCTGCAGCAGCAGTTCTGTGTGCAGGTCGGCGAATCACCGAATCACTTGTGCAGTACCAGTTCTGTGCGCAGGTTGGCGAATCACCGAATCACTTGTGCAGTACCAGTTCTGTGCGCAGGTCGGCGAATCACCGAATCACTTCTGCAGCAGCAGTTCTGTGTGCAGGTCGGCGAATCACCGAATCACTTCTGCAGCAGCAGTTCTGTGCGCAGGTTGGCGAATCACCGAATCACTTCTGCAGCAGCAGTTCTGTGTGCAGGTCGGCGAATCACCGAATCACTTGTGCAGTACCAGTTCTGTGCGCAGGTCGGCGAATCACCGAATGACTTCTGCAGCAGCAGTTCTGTGTGCAGGTCGACGAATCACCGAATCACTTCTGCAGCAGCAGTTCTGTGCGCAGGTTGGCGAATCACCGAATCACTTCTGCAGCAGCAGTTCTGTGCGCAGGTTGGCGAATCACCGAATCACTTCTGCAGCAGCAGTTCTGTGTGCAGGTCGGCGAATCACCGAATCACTTGTGCAGTACCAGTTCTGTGCGCAGGTCGGCGAATCACCGAATCACTTCTGCAGCAGCAGTTCTGTGTGCAGGTCGGCGAATCACCGAATCACTTCTGCAGCAGCAGTTCTGTGTGCAGGTCGGCGAATCACCGAATCACTTGTGCAGCAGCAGTTCTGTGCGCAGGTCGGCGAATCACCGAATCACTTGTGCAGTACCAGTTCTGTGCGCAGGTCGGCGAATCACCGAATCACTTCTGCAGCAGCAGTTCTGTGCGCAGGTTGGCGAATCACCGAATCACTTCTGCAGCAGCAGTTCTGTGCGCAGGTTGGCGAATCACCGAATCACTTCTGCAGCAGCAGTTCTGTGTGGAGGTCGGCGAATCACCGAATCACTTGTGCAGTACCAGTTCTGTGCGCAGGTCGGCGAATCACCGAATCACTTCTGCAGCAGCAGTTCTGTGTGCAGGTCGGCGAATCACCGAATCACTTCTGCAGCAGCAGTTCTGTGTGCAGGTCGGCGAATCACCGAATCACTTGTGCAGTACCAGTTCTGTGCGCAGGTCGGCGAATCACCGAATCACTTCTGCAGCAGCAGTTCTGTGCGCAGGTCGGCGAATCACCGAATCACTTCTGCAGCAGCAGTTCTGTGTGCAGGTCGGCGAATCACCGAATCACTTGTGGAGCAGCAGTTCTGTGTGCAGGTCGGCGAATCACCGAATCACTTGTGCAGCAGCAGTTCTGTGCGCAGGTCGGCGAATCACCGAATCACTTGTGCAGTACCAGTTCTGTGCGCAGGTCGGCGAATCACCGAATCACTTCTGCAGCAGCAGTTCTGTGCGCAGGTTGGCGAATCACCGAATCACTTCTGCAGCAGCAGTTCTGTGTGCAGGTCGGCGAATCACCGAATCACTTGTGTAGTACCAGTTCTGTGCGCAGGTCGGCGAATCACTTCTGCAGCAGCAGTTCTGTGTGCAGGTCGGCGAATCACCGAATCACTTCTGCAGCAGCAGTTCTGTGCGCAGGTTGGCGAATCACCGAATCACTTCTGCAGCAGCAGTTCTGTGCGCAGGTTGGCGAATCACCGAATCACTTCTGCAGCAGCAGTTCTGTGTGCAGGTCGGCGAATCACCGAATCACTTGTGCAGTACCAGTTCTGTGCGCAGGTCGGCGAATCACCGAATCACTTCTGCAGCAGCAGTTCTGTGTGCAGGTCGGCGAATCACCGAATCACTTCTGCAGCAGCAGTTCTGTGTGCAGGTCGGCGAATCACCGAATCACTTGTGCAGCAGCAGTTCTGTGCGCAGGTCGGCGAATCACCGAATCACTTGTGCAGTACCAGTTCTGTGCGCAGGTCGGCGAATCACCGAATCACTTCTGCAGCAGCAGTTCTGTGCGCAGGTTGGCGAATCACCGAATCACTTCTGCAGCAGCAGTTCTGTGCGCAGGTTGGCGAATCACCGAATCACTTCTGCAGCAGCAGTTCTGTGTGGAGGTCGGCGAATCACCGAATCACTTGTGCAGTACCAGTTCTGTGCGCAGGTCGGCGAATCACCGAATCACTTCTGCAGCAGCAGTTCTGTGTGCAGGTCGGCGAATCACCGAATCACTTCTGCAGCAGCAGTTCTGTGTGCAGGTCGGCGAATCACCGAATCACTTGTGCAGTACCAGTTCTGTGCGCAGGTCGGCGAATCACCGAATCACTTCTGCAGCAGCAGTTCTGTGCGCAGGTCGGCGAATCACCGAATCACTTCTGCAGCAGCAGTTCTGTGTGCAGGTTGGCGAATCACCGAATCACTTCTGCAGCAGCAGTTCTGTGTGCAGGTCGGCGAATCACCGAATCACTTGTGCAGTACCAGTTCTGTGCGCAGGTTGGCGAATCACCGAATCACTTGTGCAGTACCAGTTCTGTGCGCAGGTCGGCGAATCACCGAATCACTTCTTCAGCAGCAGTTCTGTGCGCAGGTTGGCGAATCACCGAATCACTTGTGCAGTACCAGTTCTGTGCGCAGGTCGGCGAATCACCGAATCACTTCTGCAGCAGCAGTTCTGTGTGCAGGTCGGCGAATCACCGAATCACTTGTGCAGTACCAGTTCTGTGCGCAGGTTGGCGAATCACCGAATCACTTGTGCAGTACCAGTTCTGTGCGCAGGTCGGCGAATCACCGAATCACTTCTGCAGCAGCAGTTCTGTGTGCAGGTCGGCGAATCACCGAATCACTTCTGCAGCAGCAGTTCTGTGCGCAGGTTGGCGAATCACCGAATCACTTCTGCAGCAGCAGTTCTGTGTGCAGGTCGGCGAATCACCGAATCACTTGTGCAGTACCAGTTCTGTGCGCAGGTCGGCGAATCACCGAATGACTTCTGCAGCAGCAGTTCTGTGTGCAGGTCGACGAATCACCGAATCACTTCTGCAGCAGCAGTTCTGTGCGCAGGTTGGCGAATCACCGAATCACTTCTGCAGCAGCAGTTCTGTGCGCAGGTTGGCGAATCACCGAATCACTTCTGCAGCAGCAGTTCTGTGTGCAGGTCGGCGAATCACCGAATCACTTGTGCAGTACCAGTTCTGTGCGCAGGTCGGCGAATCACCGAATCACTTCTGCAGCAGCAGTTCTGTGTGCAGGTCGGCGAATCACCGAATCACTTCTGCAGCAGCAGTTCTGTGTGCAGGTCGGCGAATCACCGAATCACTTGTGCAGCAGCAGTTCTGTGCGCAGGTCGGCGAATCACCGAATCACTTGTGCAGTACCAGTTCTGTGCGCAGGTCGGCGAATCACCGAATCACTTCTGCAGCAGCAGTTCTGTGCGCAGGTTGGCGAATCACCGAATCACTTCTGCAGCAGCAGTTCTGTGCGCAGGTTGGCGAATCACCGAATCACTTCTGCAGCAGCAGTTCTGTGTGGAGGTCGGCGAATCACCGAATCACTTGTGCAGTACCAGTTCTGTGCGCAGGTCGGCGAATCACCGAATCACTTCTGCAGCAGCAGTTCTGTGTGCAGGTCGGCGAATCACCGAATCACTTCTGCAGCAGCAGTTCTGTGTGCAGGTCGGCGAATCACCGAATCACTTGTGCAGTACCAGTTCTGTGCGCAGGTCGGCGAATCACCGAATCACTTCTGCAGCAGCAGTTCTGTGCGCAGGTCGGCGAATCACCGAATCACTTCTGCAGCAGCAGTTCTGTGTGCAGGTCGGCGAATCACCGAATCACTTCTGCAGCAGCAGTTCTGTGTGCAGGTCGGCGAATCACCGAATCACTTGTGCAGCAGCAGTTCTGTGCGCAGGTCGGCGAATCACCGAATCACTTGTGCAGTACCAGTTCTGTGCGCAGGTCGGCGAATCACCGAATCACTTCTGCAGCAGCAGTTCTGTGCGCAGGTTGGCGAATCACCGAATCACTTCTGCAGCAGCAGTTCTGTGTGCAGGTCGGCGAATCACCGAATCACTTGTGTAGTACCAGTTCTGTGCGCAGGTCGGCGAATCACTTCTGCAGCAGCAGTTCTGTGTGCAGGTCGGCGAATCACCGAATCACTTCTGCAGCAGCAGTTCTGTGCGCAGGTTGGCGAATCACCGAATCACTTCTGCAGCAGCAGTTCTGTGCGCAGGTTGGCGAATCACCGAATCACTTCTGCAGCAGCAGTTCTGTGTGCAGGTCGGCGAATCACCGAATCACTTGTGCAGTACCAGTTCTGTGCGCAGGTCGGCGAATCACCGAATCACTTCTGCAGCAGCAGTTCTGTGTGCAGGTCGGCGAATCACCGAATCACTTCTGCAGCAGCAGTTCTGTGTGCAGGTCGGCGAATCACCGAATCACTTGTGCAGCAGCAGTTCTGTGCGCAGGTCGGCGAATCACCGAATCACTTGTGCAGTACCAGTTCTGTGCGCAGGTCGGCGAATCACCGAATCACTTCTGCAGCAGCAGTTCTGTGCGCAGGTTGGCGAATCACCGAATCACTTCTGCAGCAGCAGTTCTGTGCGCAGGTTGGCGAATCACCGAATCACTTCTGCAGCAGCAGTTCTGTGTGGAGGTCGGCGAATCACCGAATCACTTGTGCAGTACCAGTTCTGTGCGCAGGTCGGCGAATCACCGAATCACTTCTGCAGCAGCAGTTCTGTGTGCAGGTCGGCGAATCACCGAATCACTTCTGCAGCAGCAGTTCTGTGTGCAGGTCGGCGAATCACCGAATCACTTGTGCAGTACCAGTTCTGTGCGCAGGTCGGCGAATCACCGAATCACTTCTGCAGCAGCAGTTCTGTGCGCAGGTCGGCGAATCACCGAATCACTTCTGCAGCAGCAGTTCTGTGTGCAGGTCGGGGAATCACCGAATCACTTGTGCAGTACCAGTTCTGTGCGCAGGTCGGCGAATCACTTCTGCAGCAGCAGTTCTGTGTGCAGGTCGGCGAATCACCGAATCACTTCTGCAGCAGCAGTTCTGTGCGCAGGTTGGCGAATCACCGAATCACTTCTGCAGCAGCAGTTCTGTGCGCAGGTTGGCGAATCACCGAATCACTTCTGCAGCAGCAGTTCTGTGTGCAGGTCGGCGAATCACCGAATCACTTGTGCAGTACCAGTTCTGTGCGCAGGTCGGCGAATCACCGAATCACTTCTGCAGCAGCAGTTCTGTGTGCAGGTCGGCGAATCACCGAATCACTTCTGCAGCAGCAGTTCTGTGTGCAGGTCGGCGAATCACCGAATCACTTGTGCAGCAGCAGTTCTGTGCGCAGGTCGGCGAATCACCGAATCACTTGTGCAGTACCAGTTCTGTGCGCAGGTCGGCGAATCACCGAATCACTTCTGCAGCAGCAGTTCTGTGCGCAGGTTGGCGAATCACCGAATCACTTCTGCAGCAGCAGTTCTGTGCGCAGGTTGGCGAATCACCGAATCACTTCTGCAGCAGCAGTTCTGTGTGGAGGTCGGCGAATCACCGAATCACTTGTGCAGTACCAGTTCTGTGCGCAGGTCGGCGAATCACCGAATCACTTCTGCAGCAGCAGTTCTGTGTGCAGGTCGGCGAATCACCGAATCACTTCTGCAGCAGCAGTTCTGTGTGCAGGTCGGCGAATCACCGAATCACTTGTGCAGTACCAGTTCTGTGCGCAGGTCGGCGAATCACCGAATCACTTCTGCAGCAGCAGTTCTGTGCGCAGGTCGGCGAATCACCGAATCACTTCTGCAGCAGCAGTTCTGTGTGCAGGTTGGCGAATCACCGAATCACTTCTGCAGCAGCAGTTCTGTGTGCAGGTCGGCGAATCACCGAATCACTTGTGCAGTACCAGTTCTGTGCGCAGGTTGGCGAATCACCGAATCACTTGTGCAGTACCAGTTCTGTGCGCAGGTCGGCGAATCACCGAATCACTTCTTCAGCAGCAGTTCTGTGCGCAGGTTGGCGAATCACCGAATCACTTGTGCAGTACCAGTTCTGTGCGCAGGTCGGCGAATCACCGAATCACTTCTGCAGCAGCAGTTCTGTGTGCAGGTCGGCGAATCACCGAATCACTTGTGCAGTACCAGTTCTGTGCGCAGGTTGGCGAATCACCGAATCACTTGTGCAGTACCAGTTCTGTGCGCAGGTCGGCGAATCACCGAATCACTTCTGCAGCAGCAGTTCTGTGTGCAGGTCGGCGAATCACCGAATCACTTCTGCAGCAGCAGTTCTGTGCGCAGGTTGGCGAATCACCGAATCACTTCTGCAGCAGCAGTTCTGTGTGCAGGTCGGCGAATCACCGAATCACTTGTGCAGTACCAGTTCTGTGCGCAGGTCGGCGAATCACCGAATGACTTCTGCAGCAGCAGTTCTGTGTGCAGGTCGACGAATCACCGAATCACTTCTGCAGCAGCAGTTCTGTGCGCAGGTTGGCGAATCACCGAATCACTTCTGCAGCAGCAGTTCTGTGCGCAGGTTGGCGAATCACCGAATCACTTCTGCAGCAGCAGTTCTGTGTGCAGGTCGGCGAATCACCGAATCACTTGTGCAGTACCAGTTCTGTGCGCAGGTCGGCGAATCACCGAATCACTTCTGCAGCAGCAGTTCTGTGTGCAGGTCGGCGAATCACCGAATCACTTCTGCAGCAGCAGTTCTGTGTGCAGGTCGGCGAATCACCGAATCACTTGTGCAGCAGCAGTTCTGTGCGCAGGTCGGCGAATCACCGAATCACTTGTGCAGTACCAGTTCTGTGCGCAGGTCGGCGAATCACCGAATCACTTCTGCAGCAGCAGTTCTGTGCGCAGGTTGGCGAATCACCGAATCACTTCTGCAGCAGCAGTTCTGTGCGCAGGTTGGCGAATCACCGAATCACTTCTGCAGCAGCAGTTCTGTGTGGAGGTCGGCGAATCACCGAATCACTTGTGCAGTACCAGTTCTGTGCGCAGGTCGGCGAATCACCGAATCACTTCTGCAGCAGCAGTTCTGTGTGCAGGTCGGCGAATCACCGAATCACTTCTGCAGCAGCAGTTCTGTGTGCAGGTCGGCGAATCACCGAATCACTTGTGTAGTACCAGTTCTGTGCGCAGGTCGGCGAATCACTTCTGCAGCAGCAGTTCTGTGTGCAGGTCGGCGAATCACCGAATCACTTCTGCAGCAGCAGTTCTGTGCGCAGGTTGGCGAATCACCGAATCACTTCTGCAGCAGCAGTTCTGTGCGCAGGTTGGCGAATCACCGAATCACTTCTGCAGCAGCAGTTCTGTGTGCAGGTCGGCGAATCACCGAATCACTTGTGCAGTACCAGTTCTGTGCGCAGGTCGGCGAATCACCGAATCACTTCTGCAGCAGCAGTTCTGTGTGCAGGTCGGCGAATCACCGAATCACTTCTGCAGCAGCAGTTCTGTGTGCAGGTCGGCGAATCACCGAATCACTTGTGCAGTACCAGTTCTGTGCGCAGGTCGGCGAATCACCGAATCACTTGTGCAGTACCAGTTCTGTGCGCAGGTCGGCGAATCACCGAATCACTTCTGCAGCAGCAGTTCTGTGCGCAGGTTGGCGAATCACCGAATCACTTCTGCAGCAGCAGTTCTGTGCGCAGGTTGGCGAATCACCGAATCACTTCTGCAGCAGCAGTTCTGTGTGGAGGTCGGCGAATCACCGAATCACTTGTGCAGTACCAGTTCTGTGCGCAGGTCGGCGAATCACCGAATCACTTCTGCAGCAGCAGTTCTGTGTGCAGGTCGGCGAATCACCGAATCACTTCTGCAGCAGCAGTTCTGTGTGCAGGTCGGCGAATCACCGAATCACTTGTGCAGTACCAGTTCTGTGCGCAGGTCGGCGAATCACCGAATCACTTCTGCAGCAGCAGTTCTGTGCGCAGGTCGGCGAATCACCGAATCACTTCTGCAGCAGCAGTTCTGTGTGCAGGTCGGGGAATCACCGAATCACTTGTGCAGTACCAGTTCTGTGCGCAGGTCGGCGAATCACTTCTGCAGCAGCAGTTCTGTGTGCAGGTCGGCGAATCACCGAATCACTTCTGCAGCAGCAGTTCTGTGTGCAGGTCGGCGAATCACCGAATCACTTGTGCAGCAGCAGTTCTGTGCGCAGGTCGGCGAATCACCGAATCACTTGTGCAGTACCAGTTCTGTGCGCAGGTCGGCGAATCACCGAATCACTTCTGCAGCAGCAGTTCTGTGCGCAGGTTGGCGAATCACCGAATCACTTCTGCAGCAGCAGTTCTGTGTGGAGGTCGGCGAATCACCGAATCACTTGTGCAGTACCAGTTCTGTGCGCAGGTCGGCGAATCACCGAATCACTTCTGCAGCAGCAGTTCTGTGTGCAGGTCGGCGAATCACCGAATCACTTCTGCAGCAGCAGTTCTGTGTGCAGGTCGGCGAATCACCGAATCACTTGTGCAGTACCAGTTCTGTGCGCAGGTCGGCGAATCACCGAATCACTTCTGCAGCAGCAGTTCTGTGCGCAGGTCGGCGAATCACCGAATCACTTCTGCAGCAGCAGTTCTGTGTGCAGGTCGGCGAATCACCGAATCACTTCTGCAGCAGCAGTTCTGTGCGCAGGTCGGCGAATCACCGAATCACTTGTGCAGCAGCAGTTCTGTGCGCAGGTCGGCGAATCACCGAATCACTTGTGCAGTACCAGTTCTGTGCGCAGGTCGGCGAATCACCGAATCACTTCTGCAGCAGCAGTTCTGTGCGCAGGTTGGCGAATCACCGAATCACTTCTGCAGCAGCAGTTCTGTGTGCAGGTCGGCGAATCACCGAATCACTTGTGTAGTACCAGTTCTGTGCGCAGGTCGGCGAATCACTTCTGCAGCAGCAGTTCTGTGTGCAGGTCGGCGAATCACCGAATCACTTCTGCAGCAGCAGTTCTGTGCGCAGGTTGGCGAATCACCGAATCACTTCTGCAGCAGCAGTTCTGTGCGCAGGTCGGCGAATCACCGAATCACTTCTGCAGCAGCAGTTCTGTGTGCAGGTCGGCGAATCACCGAATCACTTGTGCAGTACCAGTTCTGTGCGCAGGTCGGCGAATCACCGAATCACTTCTGCAGCAGCAGTTCTGTGTGCAGGTCGGCGAATCACCGAATCACTTCTGCAGCAGCAGTTCTGTGTGCAGGTCGGCGAATCACCGAATCACTTGTGCAGCAGCAGTTCTGTGCGCAGGTCGGCGAATCACCGAATCACTTGTGCAGTACCAGTTCTGTGCGCAGGTCGGCGAATCACCGAATCACTTCTGCAGCAGCAGTTCTGTGCGCAGGTTGGCGAATCACCGAATCACTTCTGCAGCAGCAGTTCTGTGCGCAGGTTGGCGAATCACCGAATCACTTCTGCAGCAGCAGTTCTGTGTGGAGGTCGGCGAATCACCGAATCACTTGTGCAGTACCAGTTCTGTGCGCAGGTCGGCGAATCACCGAATCACTTCTGCAGCAGCAGTTCTGTGTGCAGGTCGGCGAATCACCGAATCACTTCTGCAGCAGCAGTTCTGTGTGCAGGTCGGCGAATCACCGAATCACTTGTGCAGTACCAGTTCTGTGTGCAGGTCGGCGAATCACCGAATCACTTGTGCAGTACCAGTTCTGTGCGCAGGTCGGCGAATCACCGAATCACTTCTGCAGCAGCAGTTCTGTGCGCAGGTCGGCGAATCACCGAATCACTTCTGCAGCAGCAGTTCTGTGTGCAGGTCGGGGAATCACCGAATCACTTGTGCAGTACCAGTTCTGTGCGCAGGTCGGCGAATCACCGAATCACTTCTGCAGCAGCAGTTCTGTGTGCAGGTCGGCGAATCACCGAATCACTTCTGCAGCAGCAGTTCTGTGTGCAGGTCGGCGAATCACCGAATCACTTGTGCAGCAGCAGTTCTGTGCGCAGGTCGGCGAATCACCGAATCACTTGTGCAGTACCAGTTCTGTGCGCAGGTCGGCGAATCACCGAATCACTTCTGCAGCAGCAGTTCTGTGCGCAGGTTGGCGAATCACCGAATCACTTCTGCAGCAGCAGTTCTGTGCGCAGGTTGGCGAATCACCGAATCACTTCTGCAGCAGCAGTTCTGTGTGGAGGTCGGCGAATCACCGAATCACTTGTGCAGTACCAGTTCTGTGCGCAGGTCGGCGAATCACCGAATCACTTCTGCAGCAGCAGTTCTGTGTGCAGGTCGGCGAATCACCGAATCACTTCTGCAGCAGCAGTTCTGTGTGCAGGTCGGCGAATCACCGAATCACTTGTGCAGTACCAGTTCTGTGTGCAGGTCGGCGAATCACCGAATCACTTGTGCAGTACCAGTTCTGTGCGCAGGTCGGCGAATCACCGAATCACTTCTGCAGCAGCAGTTCTGTGCGCAGGTCGGCGAATCACCGAATCACTTCTGCAGCAGCAGTTCTGTGTGCAGGTCGGGGAATCACCGAATCACTTGTGCAGTAGCAGTTCTGTGGGCCAGAGGGCGACAGACGTGAATCGCTCTCTGCCCTGACAGACTCCCCTTGACGTTCGCAAATTAACAGACATTGCAGCTGTAGAGATTCCGTTACTTTTAAAAACACTGTGTGCGTTTCCGGCCTGTCCAATAAACAAAATGTGACTAAATGTCTTGGTTGTTAAATATGTTTTATTGCACTGAAATGAAAATAAGAAATAAATAAAAGTGGGAAATAAAAAAAATAGTAATAGCCTACTAAAATGCTTGCAATCAACAGTTAAATAAATAGGCCTCGTTTGTTTAGTGCAAAAACAAATATTAAATTAAGAAACGCTTAACAAATGCCAACATAAAAACGAAATGTTCTGTAGCAAAGAAAATGTAAACTTAAATATGCATACAAAAAGAAAATAAATACCTTCAAAATAAAACAAATAAATTAAGAGCCAGAAATGCCAACATAAAAACTAAATGTTCTGTAGCCTACGTTTAAAAATATAACAAAGAAAATATTAACTTAAATGGCCCTAGTGTGTGGATGTGAGTGTGAATGTTGTCTGTCTATCTGTGTTGGTCCTGCGATGAGGTGGCGACTTGTCCAGGGTGTACACCGCCTTCTGCCCGACTGTAGCTGAGATAGGCTCCAGCGCCCCCCCGCGACCCCAAAGGGAATAAGCGGTAGAAAATGGATGGATGGATGTGCAAACAAAAAGAAAATAAATAGGCTACCTTAAATAAAACAAAACAAATATTAAACTAAGTGCCAGAAAAGCCAACATTAAAACTAAAATTTCTGTAGCTTACATTTAAAATGGAAATATCAACTTAAATATGCAATAAAAAAGAAAATAAATAGCTTAAATAATATAAAAATCAAGATAAATAATAGCCCATGTATATGTACATACATTAGTTATTATTTTTATTTTAAATCTTCTCAAACAGCCTGCCCTACACTTTACGCCCGCCCCTCCCCCTCGCGTCGCTGCTGCTCAGCCTTGCCCTGCACTGACTTTCTTTCTGTCTCCTCTACTCTCATAACTTTATGTGTTGAGATAATGTGTGTGTTTGTTTTCATGTGGCTTGAGTCAACATTAGCCGTTAGCTTGGAGAATGAATGGAGAGCGGATGCCAATGGCATGAAACATATCCCCGCGACGGGAGGAGAATCACTCGCGGCATTGGGGCAAGCAGAGCAGACAGCGAGAGCGTTGTCGTTCACTGAGTGATTCATGTCGTTAATCCGCGGTGAACGAATCGTTCGCTCAGTCCCTCCCCCCGCCCCCATGATGAGTAGCTGGCTGCGTCGTTCGCCGACGTCACAGAATGCGCCAGTTCCACACATACCGGCATGGTCGCGGCGGAGCTCAACTGAACTGAGAAAGGAATGAATCAGTTCATGAAGTGATTCGGTTCAGTACGTTCACTCAAAAGATTCGTTCGTTCGAACGAATCGTTCGCGAACGACACAACACTAGTCTAGTGTGCGCGTCTTTTGGCGCAAGTGAGAGCGAGCGTTTGCTGTCAGTAGACAAATAGTTTGTTTTGGTGTGATTACGGCAGAAAGTGACCAGGTTTACGAGATATAAGTGTTGTTGCTCATGTTTTGGTGTAGTTACGACTGACAGTGATCAGTTTTTACCATGAATTGATTAACGACTACAAGGTGAAAAACTTATTCGGGTGTTACTGGAGATGTCCGATAATATCGGCCGATAAATGCGTTAAAATGTAATATCGGAAATGATCGGTGTCGTTTTTTTTATTATCAGTATCGTTTTTGTTTTGTATTAAATCAACATAAAAAAACACAAGATACACTTACAATTAGTGCACCAACCCAAAAAACCTCCCTACCCCATTCACACTCATTCACACAAAAGGGTTGTTTCTTTCTGTTATTAATATTCTGGTTCCTACATTATATATCAATAATAGATCAATACAGTCTGCAAGGGATACAGTCCGTAAGCACACATGATTGTGCGTGCTGCTGGTCCACTAATAGTACTAACCTTTAACAGTTAATTTTTATTCATTTTTATTAATTACTAGTTTCTATGCAACTGTTTTTATATTGTTTTACTTTCTTTTTTTTATATATCAATAATAGATCAATACAGTCTGCAAGGGATACAGTCCGTAAGCACACATGATTGTGCGTGCTGCTGGTCCACTAATAGTACTAACCTTTAACAGTTAATTTTTATTAATTACTAGTTTCTATGTAACTGTTTTTATATTGTTTTACTTTCTTTTTTATTCAAGAAAATGTTTTTAATTTATTTATCTTATTTTATAATTTTTTTTAAAAAGTACCTTATCTTCACCATACCTGGTTGTCCAAATTAGGCATAATGTGTTAATTCCATGACTGCATATATCGGTTGATATCGGTGTCGGTAATTAAACAGTTGGACAATATCGGATATCGACAAAAGGCCATTATCGAACATCCCTAGGTGTTAACATTTAGTGGTCAATTGTACGGAATATGTACTGTACTGTGCAATCTACTAATAAAAGTCTCAATCAATCAATCAATTTTGATCAATAAAATGATTGTTGATGCGGACCACATCTTTCTTCTCCTTAAAACATCTCGACAGATGTTTATTGTGACCATTTGTTGCCTGACACTCATAGATACATTGCAAAATATTACAGAATAACTATTTTCATTACAGTTTAGGTTGGATTTTGTGTACTGCCTAAATGTTTCCCGTGCGCGAGCACTGCACAATTGGTCTCCACTTTAGACCGTGGAGTGAAATAAACCAAATGATTTATGATCATAGTGAATAACGACAGGTTTTTTATATAATAATAATAAATTAAATTAAATTTTAAATAAATAAATAAATATATATTTTTAACTCATTCTCCTACATATTTATATTGAATTTATCTGCACTTTTGTGTAAAAAAAACCTCACACCAAATTAGTTGGGGGGCTAAAAGAGGCCTAACGACACCCATGCCCGGGGGGCCAGTAGTGGCCCGCCATCTCATTTTATTTGGCCCTCGAAAGCCTGGAAATAATATGTATCAATAAAGTACTGTAACTTTTCTTACTAAATGTATTCTATTTTGGGAGAAATATATATATATATATATATATATATATATACTCCATGTAATTGCAAATTATGTTAATTTAAATATTGTCAAATTATGCAAAAATATATTATCAAACATTCAACCATTTTTTTAATATACATTTATAAATACTAATCATGATTTCAAAGCAAGTTATCCGTCAAATTGTGCAATGTAAAAGCAGCAATAGATTTCATGGTAAAATGGTAAAATTTACTGTGGTTTTTACAGCATTTTTCTCTAAATGAAGAAAAACCCAGTACTTTTTTCACTGTAACAAACTGTGGTGTCGTTTTAGCATTTACAATAATACACCTAAAAATCTACAGTTGTTGATTTGCGTAAAACAAAACCCAATTCCCATAGCAAAAATGTGCTTGCTCATCTGTTGCTTAATCTCGTATTTTGAGAACATTTTGAGCTTCTCATATCTGTCTAATTCTGTGATCAATTGTTTCTCTTTTATTGCTCCTAAGGGACCCTTAGGAGCAATAAATAAGCTAAAAAGAGACAAGACATCACTGAGACAAAGGAGGTTGAGTTGAGACAACCATTTGAGCAATATTTGAGAAGTGGGATACACTGAGGAGAGCTCATATATGTATGCCACTGATCTCAATTATGTCTCATTTATTTTGAAGGAGAATTAAAGAGAAAGAAATGAGATGTATGAGCAATAAAAGAGATCTTATGTATGTCTCTTTCATGTCTTGATTATTTCTCTTAAATGTCTTAACAAAGCCATCATATCTCAAATTTGAGAATAATGAGAACAAATTGAGAGTGCAATTTAAATATTCGTTATCTGACTTAATTAGAAATAACACTAAAAAATACTCAAATATTGAGCGGTGTATCACTTTATTTGGCTACACACATATACAAATACAAAATATAAGATATAAAAATAGATTAAATACAACAATTTAAATGTAGTTAATTAGTACATACATAATGTACATATTGACATTCACAATAATTAAAACAACATAGAAAACAATATACAAAAAATAAAACAAATACAAAACTAAATGAATTTAACCTTAAGTACTCACTTTGTTGTTGTGAAAAAGTCCGGTGTAGTTTTTTTTAACTCCTTGTTGAGCAAACCATGTACTGTAGTTAAAAAAAACACCTGACTTAATCTCAGTAAGAGGGTGAGTAAATGACTAAATTTCCATTTTGGAAATATTCCAAGCAAAAACTGAAATACATTTATAAAATTGTAACCGTGGTGTTTGGAACTGGTCTACATATAAAAAATAATCACACATTGAACACCAAGGATACTTAACATTTTTTACCTCAGGGCCCGACCAACTTTTCCACTACAGAGGGGTCTCGGACCCACTCAAATACAAACACTGAATTAGTCATCTTACACAAAAGTGTATTACAACTGAGTACCATTGCGGCCCGTATGGACGGACCACAGCTAAGAAACAGATATTTATTGGCGGCCCCCGAGGCGTATTCGCAGCCAAACAGTGGGCCCCAGCCCTATGATTAAGAAACACTGTTGCAAACAATAGAACAGCCTCCTGCGATAACAATATAACATTTGGTACATAAATGATCATTAAAACATTTTGAAATTGGTTACAAAAGCTACTAATATACCTGATTATGTAAGCAGTAACATACTGCGTCATTTCCGTTTTTTATTTGGAAACAGCTTTGTACTGTGAAGGGATATTAGCCGCTAGCTTGTCAGTGAGGTTGCATCAGTGCCAAATTTGCGAGACACAGCACAGCTCAATATGCATTGTCACAGTATAACGTGGTACTAAAAGCTACATCATAGGGCATTTTTATACAATATATACTGCGCAACCCCAGACCAAAATATCAACATGTTTACAAAGGAAACATCCTACCCCAGAATGAACTTGGCAGGTACAAGGGCCTACTTAAAACCTGCTCTTGCCCGACATTTGTTTACCAAAGCTTGCTTGAGCTTGGCCTCCTCAATATTGTCCCAATCAGGAAGGGTACCGCATCTCAGGACATACGCTGTAAGGCAAGAACATAATAATCAGGCATTCGTAATTTTGCCACATCCGAGTTTCTACAGGTATCAAATCTATGCAATGCAATAATAATAATAATAATAATAATAATGCAAATCTAATTTAATGCTTTTTAACGCCATTTTTTTGGTACTTAAAAAAATGTAATGCCCATGTGCGACTGCATATATTATATATAGTCAAAAGCCTACAATTATCTGTATACACAGTTGTAAGCATTAGACAAGTTAATTAGTTGAAAAGTTTAGATTAACTGTTACTCTCTCGTGTATTAGAATTGGCTTACAAAACTGTTTAATTGGAGAATGTATTTTTATTTATTTATTTTTATGGAGTAGCATATAGTGTTTTGACTGTGTGCATGGCCGTAGAATGGCCAATTAAAAGGTTCCGTCCATCAAAACATTTAAAGGAGAACTGCACTTAAGCCCTCTAAACAAACATCCAATTCTGCATAAGATGATCAATATAATATACCCATAAGCCATTTTTTTAGTTGTGTCTGTTTAAAACATGCTGTAAATATATATATATTCTCTGAAAATATGTCTTATAATAGCCACAAACTGGAGGATACCATTTTACAATTACAATTTGTTTTAAAATAGTTAAAAGGTTTTATAGAATAATAAATGAACATCATACTAGGATTGCAAATTATGCATGTGTTTGGACATGGATGATCGATTTAAACATTTTAGAAAAACACAGAACGGTATTTGGAAAAATGCCAATAAAATGCATTAAAAAAAAGCTATGTCAATTATATTAATTTGCCGATATTGAATATATTGTATTTTACACCCTCTCTGTTGTTTAAAATGTTTACAGTAAATAGCAAGTTATGTATCAAGTATCCAGCAGCTGAAGGAACTCGTATTAATTTATTGTGGGAACGTCAGAGAATAAAAGAGTTGTGGTCTGCTGTGAAAATTGCCTTGTTTGTCCATCCTAAGCCATAACTTGAGGCGCCTGCGTCACGACAGTTGCTAATGTTAGCCAAGTTAGCTCATATGTGTTGAAGTGGAGGTGATTGAAATAAACGAGTCGTGTATGAAAAAAGCTCAGCTTCCCCATTATCCTGACATGATGTCCCAGTTAAGGACTACACGCCTACAGTGACCAAAGAATGGAAAAGTTTAGGCCCCCAGAGCAGTTTCATTGTGCCGTATTGAGGCAGTGCTTTTGTCGCGTTCCCACCTTACAATACCTCTTGTATGCAGTTTGGCAGCTTCAGACACAGACAGATGTAGCAATTTCGAGGTTCTTAAGTTAATTTAAAAAAAATTTTTTCCGTTTGACATATTGACTATCGGCCATGTCCTACAATTGTATTACATTTTTTAAATGCCTCTGGACAACGCCTTTAATGCTTTTTATTGCCATTTAAGGCCTTAATTTACACAAAATCCATTTAATGACTTCATGCCTTGTAGAAACCCTGCACATACAGTACATTAATACACACAACCACACTTCAAGTTGATGGACATAACACTATATTGCTTATCACAATGCTAGTTTTTTGGCCAATCACAAACTGTAATTATGTAACATTCAGTTATGCTTCTCGTGTGCTATAATCGATAAGGGATCAAACTTTCTCGTATTGAACTTCTATTTAATTATTGTTACACAATTTTGGCCTGAAAACACCCTCAGTTTGGGAAAACTTACTTAGGATTTCTTCAACTTTTTTCCGGTCAAGGATGCGCTTTCCTGTTCCTGCAGGTTTGTTTCCAGGGCGACCAAAAGCGACAGCATTTTGACACTCCTCAACTGTAAAAAAGTGGTCAAAAAGTGCGTGGAATAAACGCATGCAATTGGGCTTTGAAGCATGACTCATGGCAGCAAGGCGGAACGAGGACATGAATACGCCGCTCTCGGGAAAGAGCTCCTGCTAGCCCGATTGTTGAGGAGGGCCGTCGCTGTATTTGTCACTAACGAGGTAGCAGAGAGTTTGGAGTACTCTGACTTGGTCCGGATCTGAAAGGGAAAAAATAGCACAAACAATACCCGAATGAGAAAATAATGTGTTCAAGGCCAAATAACAAATTTACGTAAACAAAATAATTACATCATGAATAAATTAGCATTAATTACTTGCCTATTTTCAAGAGGACTTCTTCGATTTGTTGCTTTTCTCACAGGATTTTTTCGAACTCCTCCCAACATCCATCACATGGCGTCCATGATTTTTCTGCCTGCGGTCGATATGAGATAGTGTCCTCGACAGATGGGTTGCCTGCATCTCTCCTGTCAAAAGAGATGAGAAATACTGAACTACAAAAAAATTACTGAAATGACCCACATTTTAACCTCCAGCGGCCAAAGTGGACCTTAGTCTATGTACAGTGAGGAGAACAAGTATTTAATAGACTGCAAAATATAAAACAAAACAAAAAATCACATTGTATGTTTTCAGGTAATTTGCATTTTTTTCCCATGGAATTGATCACCTAGAAACCTCTATTGGGAGTATATTTGAAGTATCAAATATGGATATCATGCAAAAAGATGCACATTAATTACTTTAAAAAAAATTCATACAATGTGATTATGGATTTTTGTTTTGGATTCTATCACTTACAATTGAAGTGTACCTATAATGATAATACTAATAATAATAATAATAATAATAATAAAAGTAACAGACCTCAAACTACAAAATCAGCAGTGTATAAATGATTTGTTCTCCTCACTCTATGATGGACGGTACCAATAATGAAAATAAATGTACCATGACCAAAATTGACCATATCTACAATCATTCTGTACAGTACTCCTAAACAAAAACATTTCACATCAAAGACAAAGGAACTGGACCAATACTGAAGATGAAATCTTCTTGACTGCAAGGAAATAGACAACTCACTTAGTCAACAATACCAACAGATTATGACAGATTTTACAATATTAAGTTATACATAACATTGACTATCCCCAAAAAGTTATTACTTTATATATCTCAGGATTATTTATGAAATGTACAATTAAGTATAAACTGTCAAACCAGTACTTATATTTGGATTAAAAAATTTATTTAAACTACGGCATATTGAGATTTCCGCCATAACTACTTTCTTTCACACAGGAAGTACAGGCATGTGAGCACCCTTTGACAAAAGAGGAAAATTTACAAAAAAGAGGAACATTTCTATCTGCACGTAGTGCTCCCACGCAAGCCCCGAAAATATTTTTTTAAGAATCAATACTACATAGCCCTGGGCCAATAAAACAATAAATATATATCGCAATAGACACATAATGATATAAATATTAAATGTGTTCGATAAAATATTTGAGCAAGCAAGATTCGCTGCATGAGGTCACTCGCGCTTTGGGAACCCAGGAAACAGAAAACAGGAAGTGTCACTGAGCAATGGGAGGGACATGCTATAACAGACAATCAGTTAACGGTATTTACTGAGCAATGGAAGGGATACGCCAACAGCCAATCACGTAACAGTATCAACAACAAGTAAGCTAGCTCGATGATGCTAATTATGCTAACTAGCAAGCTTGTTTTAGTTTCCCTGTCCTGAAATTCAGTGCGGCGTTTAGGCAAGAGCAACAGCAAGTACCTGCGGCCGAGGCGAGCGTTCCATAAATTTTGTTTGGATCCTATTTTTTGATATTGTTTACTTAATTCATCCATGGAACTTTTGTTATTGTTGAAAGCTCCGGATCGGACAGGTTTTCACGGGACACATTTCTGGTGTTGTGTGTTGCTCTGAGAACCCACGGGTGTTTAGTTAATGCTCGATTGCTGATAAGAAAGCAAAGTTAGCTCTGTTTTTTGACACTCATCCTTCAACCCCCATCCTTACACTACTTTTATTTATATTTTTATATATTTTAATTTATATTTAATTTTTAAAAATGAGGAATTTATATTTTGACGTGAAACTGAATGTTAAAAAACGTAGATTTCTTCTGTTAAGAAAGTATATATTGTGTAACTATTTTTTTTCCTCAATAAAACTTGTTTATAAGATTTCAGTGTGTGTTCAAGTACCGTACTTCTTGAGCACATTTATCAATACTGTAATAACAATTGTAACCATGACATGAAATGTTAATTTTTTTACTTCCTAGTTTTGACACATGAGATTGTAGAGTGGATATTTACACTCTATGAACATTTTGACCATGATTAAAAAGTAATAAAATGATGGCAAATAATTGTTTTCAGGGTCCACAAGTTCAGAACTTTTAATCCTGAAATCAAAGTGGATACAGATGTTGGGGTTTTGGCAATGAAATACATTAAATATTTGTATTTGTCATTCACATACTATTTACTGAAACAATTATTTGATGGCAGATAAAATAATATTTCAGTTAATGCTGGTTTTTTGGTTTGGAAATTCACCAAATTTGATTTTATAAAGATGAAAAGTTTTGAACTTGTAGCCCCATAGGCATGAGGTAATAAATGTCAATCTTACCCATAGGGTGGTGGTGGTGGTCCAACAGTGTTGCTGCCTGTTACAAGTCCCCCGTCACTTTTCCTGAAATATATTCAACAGTTGCCCTATAAAATTTACCATCTGACCACTTTGCTAAAACAGAATCTCCTGTTCTAAGATCTAAGATCTGCACAGGAGCTTCATCTCTTGACAAAATGTCTGCTCCAGTAAAGATTTTGCCGGTATAACCGTCCTCCCATCTGACGAAGGCCAAACACCCTGAAAGAGAGAGTGCAAAAGAGAAAGTGTTTAACATTTTTTATTTGAGTATAAAAATTTGGACTGGTATTTGTCACCTCATTTGGACAACAATGTTATGATTATTCCCTCTCCCCATCCCTATATGCATTTTAAAGCATATGCAGTAGGGTGAGCTTGCCCATCGCTGTCTTAGAGGTGTGTGGCCTCATTACAATTAGGGTACTGTTACTAACCTTCTTGGGGCGACTTTCCCAAGGTGGCATCCTCAGCTGTTCTTTAAATATTAAACAAACTAATAAAGTCCTTTTTCCAGTTTGTTAGCTACATGTAACACGGCAATTTGGCTTAACCGTAGTCCGCTTTGCCACACATACAGAGACTTACCAGATTACTCATTTGGGGGAGGAGAATTATGCAGGTCCTTCATTTTCTTTGTGGGAACTCTTAACCTCTTATGTTGTCATTTTCTTTTTGTCCATCCTGTTAATGAAAAAATAAATTTTGTATCACAAACTGGGGATAGGTTGATTGGCAACACTAAATTGACGCGAGTGTGTGAATGTAGTCTGTCGATCTGTGTTGACTTGTCCAGGGTGTACACCGCCTTCTGCAGTTGGGATAGGCTCCAGCACCCCCCACGACACGGAAGGGAAAAGCAGTAGAAAATAGATAGATGGATGGAACTATAATATAAATGCAAAGTATTTACATATATGGGGTCACTTCATATGGATGTTAACTTTTTGGGTAAATCATATTTAACTTCTGTCAAAAACAAGTAAACAAAATGATTGTTTATGATCGTTCTGGCTATAGTAAAAAAAAACTCAACCCGTACAGTTTAATTATTATCTATTTTGGGGTGCGGGGGGCTTGATGGCACCTTTTTATAATAGGATACATATTAATAAAGTTATGGCATTTTTAACAAAAAAGGTCATGAATAAAATATTGAGCCCCAATGACTTTGTATTGAAGAGGTTGACCATAAATTAGTGCATTTTGACCAGGTTAAGACAATCATAACTTTTTAAACATGTATCACAGGAAAATTATTCTTATATTACGTAACTCGTATGAGGTTCCGCAGCCTCCGAAGCAGAACCTCCAGGTTCTGTAACAGCTTCTTCCCTCAGGCCGTAAGGCTCTTGAACGCATCATAATGAAATTATCCCCTCAACTCCCCCAAAATGGATTAACTCGCTGGAATAAAAAAGACAATATAAATCCATAAACGTGGACGCATGTGAAAAAGTGCAATATATTTATCTGTACAGTAACCTATTTATTTATTTATATATGCACCTTATTGCTTTTTTATCCCGCACTACCATTAGCTTATGTAACACAATTTCCTTCCTATTTGTACTGTAAAGTTCAAATTTGAATGACAATAAAAAGGAAGTCTAAGTCTAACTAGTCTTAACAAGACCTGTCTGATAATGCTAGTTTCATTTAAATGAATGAATGTTTCAAATTTTACACACATAGCTACTTTATTTTCCCAATATATATGCAGTTTATATGATCAACAGCGTGATACAATACATACTGGCCACTGCCAGCTAGTAAGCAAATGTACTGCTGCTTTCAAAATGGCGGGGCACATTTGTCAATCATTGAACACTTTTGGATGTCATCTCTTATTTATTACAACTAGCCAGCCATACCAATAAAATGCAGTCCGGACCTTCTTTGTCGATTGTTACTATACCTACAACAGTATTATAAAAATGTTTAAAGTCAAACCCCCAAATTAATATGCACTGTATAATCTAATTGTGAAGGTCATTATGTATACTAACATTACTTGCTGGACAGACGCCATTAGCGTTACCGAAACCTCTCAAAGGACCACTCGTTGTCACAACAGTTAAATATTTTCACTTCACAACATTACATGGTTAACCAACTAAAGAATATTAGGATACTAACCTCTCCAAGTCTTCTGTCACAAGCGTTGCGGTTGTCGTTTCCAAAAACGTTCCCGCTTCTTCTTCTCTTTCTTCTTCTTCCTCGTTTTCGTTCGAGGTCGGCGCACACAACGTTAAAATGTTACGCCACCTACTGTTTTCCCGCTTCTTCTTCTTCTGACGTTGATGGCAAACAACGCGTCATGTCCGCCGCTGTCTGATAGAAGGCGTGAATTTTCTGAATTGCCTTCCTTTGAAAGTTACACATAGCCAAAAATGGCTATTTTCAGATGGACATACAAGGAGAAAATCAACTTTATCTAAATTTTGAGATGTGGATCTGTCTCATCAACATTCTCGCGAGATTTGGCACGGCGCCCCATGAATCTGTCCAATCATATTTGCGTTTCCTGGAAAACACGCATGTGCATTTAGTGGGCGAATGTGACTTGTATCGATTGGAGGAAAAAATTCAGCATCGAAGGAATAACGACTGAAAGTAAGTAATACCATTTATTGTTTTTGTTTTGGTATTTAAATTACTTTAACACACACGAGTTATTATTCATCAAACTAATGTAACGTCACTGTGTTACGAAAATAGAGCTATACATGCCGCATTCAACGGCGCAACCACCTTGCTCGAAGCTATGATACTTACCTCCACCGAGGCATCGCAAGTGATAAGATACACTTTATACATCCCATAGTGAAATAACAATGATAGACATAAATGTACAGAGAACATTGGAAGTGGAACAATATAAATGACTGAACATACACTGCTTCAACATAATATAGAGTTTTACATTTACAAGAAGTTCCACTGTGTATTCCAGCAACCTTTGTCTGTATTTACATAGTATTGGAGTGTCAAAATGACAAAACGAAAACCTGCAAAACGATGGAGAAGAACCGGTAAAGAAGTCGACTCAAATAAACGATCAAGAAGGACTGTACAATTGGTGAGTAAACTGGCATAGTGGTGGTGCATTAAACTGGAAGCAGATATAATATGTGATACTTTATTTTTCTTCCTGCAGCCACCAATGTGAATGTGGAGACTGATGAGCAATGTCTAAGTAAGTTATATGTATATGCGTGTTCTTTGTTTATGTGAATTAGTTCTGATTGAGATTTACAGACCAGATAGATGGATAAAAAGCTGTCCACAGTTTGTCAGGAACAAGCATGGAAATATTGCTTTCTTTTACCCTGATTACAGTAGCACATATATGAAGAATGAAACTTGAAATATGAGTTATCTCAGCATGTGTAATTAATCTTCTTTGAACCTTTCATCTTCAAGTTAAGGCTGGTAGGTAACATCAAGTCATGATTAGGGATGTAACAATATCAAAATGTCATTGTATTATATCGTCACAGTGTTAAAGCCACGGTAAGATATTGTTACAAACATGTCAACGTGTGTTAAATGAAGTGGCAGGAATGTTTAGGATAAACACACTTACTGTAATTGAATACAAACATAATGTTCATATGTTGTAGTCCTATTTATTATTATAAACAGGTATTTTAAGTGCAAAGGAATGGTGCAAAATCATCCAGAATTTCAAGTAACACACATATTTTAGTTTAATCTAACACAGCAGTTATAGGCACAGAAATATTTCACAGCAACAATTCCTCCGAGCTACGAAGCACAAACGTTCCCGTCACTCCTGCACAGTTCCTCTTTTTCGCCCCTATATAATGTCCCCTGTTTGAACTTTGTTGTCCCACACTGCGCGGGTTATCTTGGGAGATCGAGTTTACTTCTCAGATCAGCCCACTTAATATTGTCAGAAAAAAACACACTGACGGGAGTTCTCGTTTGATAGCGTCACACATCACGGCATTATTGTGAGAATTTTGAAACCAAAATAACGCAATATTTACAATAATGTTGCATCCCTCGTCAAGATCCTTTCTCATAGGTTTGGTTTGCTGCTGTGTATTTACTAATCATTGGCATTGTTTATCACTGAAGTTCCACACTTTCTTTTTATAGTGCGTGTTGTATTGTGATGAGTTACATTTAATACTGTGGATTATGTGTTACCACAAACACAGAAGATACGTAAACATGAACTACAATGCGATCAAGATGTGGGAAAAAAGTAAATGCATTCCATTAGCTAGATTTGTATAATGTGTTCAATTTATGTCAACTTGCTTCTTGTTTTGCAATTTTCTTCTTTTCTTTTAATTATTTTAATTTTTAGAGTTTTTTGGTTCCTCTTTTTTGTGTCAGAAGGTAGCAGCAGGGGAACAGAAGGAGCCCAAAACACTGCTCTTCATATGGAACACATCCAACCTCCAGGTGTCCATGCAGGATGTACCACTCTGGAACACCAAGCCTCTCCCTACCAGCCAGGTACACCCACCGTCTTCTGTGTCTAACTAATGTTTTGCTGTGAATTTTGTCACAAAGCATATCCTGCTAAAATATGCCAAACTTTTGAGTGTAAGAATGTGAGCGATATGCTGAGATGTTATACGTTTTGCCTTGTGACAAAATGTTATAAAAAACCTTTAATGATTTTTATTCTATTTTAATTTCAGCACATGAAAATATTTCTACTTTTGACTCCATCAAAGACAATGGAAAACCATTTTCCAGATCAGCCCTCATAGATCCTCCTGATGGCCTAACAACTGAACTACATGTCGATGCTGAGTATGATCCATCTCAATCATTTGAGGAATCTCTCCCTGATATGGGGGATTGGATGTACAATGACGGACATATGTTTAATGAAGGATTTGAAGATAGTTTGAGTGAGGAGTGTGCAGAAGAGTCAAATATCAAGGACACAACAGACAAACCATTATATGACAATGCATCAGTAACCGTGGCAGAGTGCCTTCTGATCATCATGGTTTATGAAAACTGTCATAAAGTCACTGATAAGGCCCTATAAGCGATTTGCTGAAAATGTTCAAGTTGCTTTGTCCCGATAGTCTGAATGCAGACTGCTTAAACAGTGTGCAGAAGTTCAAAAACTTTCTTTTATCCCGCTCTGCATCATCGCCTATTTTATTACATAAATACTGCAGTACGGTAATTGTTTTGGGCCATTAGAAAGTAAACAAATAAAATGTCTGTCTTGTGGGACCAGTGTGTCAGAAGAAATATCCTCATCCTTTATAGAGGTTCCAATTAAGGCTCACATAAGGTCATTGTTCCTCAAGCCAGGTTTTCAGGAGAAGCTTAACTTCAGATTAAGCAGAAAGAAGGCCGATGCTAACAACATTGAAGATATATATGATGCAGAAGTTTACAAACAGCTTGTCGATAGGGGTGGTCCTCTTAGTGACCCTAAAAACATCTCACTTGGAACACCGATGAAGACAAAAATTTATATTTGTTAAGGCTCATACATGGTACTCAAAATATACCTATGCAGATGGTAAATGTAGTCAAACTTGTGCAGTCTATTCCTGTTATTTCACAAACTATTAAACCAGGGAATGTCATAGCTGAATTTTACAGACATATTACTAAAGATGATAGTTTCTGTCAGGAAAACAAATATTTGTCTAGGATTAAACTATATGGAGCACCTAGTGAACTTCTATTGGACACAGTTCACCTCTCTGCATTGCAAATACATGCGGGTCACTGCATCAATTCTGGAACAGTAAGCATCTTTCACAGGGCACAAGTTAAGAGAAATTATCTCACATCAAAACACAATGGTAAAGGTAATAGAAGAAACAATGTTAGTTTTTTTTTTCAAATGACGGACAAACAAAGTATGGACAGATTGATTTCTTCTTTATCATAGCACAATCATGTGCCAAATGGGCCCTCCTTCGTGAATTCAAACATGCAGGGTTTTCTTTGCTGCAAGATAGTGTAACAAATGGTACATGAAGTCATGTTATTCCCCTATTGGAAACCTCTGCCAGTACAGTAGTATGATTGGATGACATATTGGGTAAAGTTGTTTTCCTTGACTTCACATCTGTGCCTGGCATTGTGTTTGCAGTTAATTTCCCAAACACACTTGAAAAGTTTTAACTAATTAAGAACTCAACTGGCCTAAGAAGTCACAAATCAAATATTTGATCATTGTTATAAATGCTCTGAAAATACACACCGATGAGATGTTGCCGTGGATGCTGTAAAAGTCTGTAAATATGTACTGTATATGGAGTATCATTGTTGATTAAGTTTTTGCATTGTCTGTAATATTTCAGTGGCCAATATATTAAAATGTACTTGTTAAATAAAACCACTGTCTTTTTTAATGAATATTTAGGCCTACTACGCTACTGTATTTTAATATTAGTCCTTATCATGGTGGTTGGAGAGCCAAAGGTTTTCTGAAGTGGTACTTTGTGAAAAGAGTTTGAGAATCACTGCTCTAGAAAGTTCACTAATGTTAAAAGGTCTTAAAAAGTGTCTTGTGATCATAACAGTATTGTTTGGGTTCAGTTTTAAATCTCACAATTGTAGTCACTGAGTTACTGCACATGGCGTGTGTATAAGAAATCAACAAATTAAGTAGAACATTATGCATTAAACCATATAGATTACAGACCATATATCCATATTGCCTGAATTAATTAATTATTTGGCATGAGATAAACTGGAGTATGATTGAGGTATAATTAAATTGTGCCAATTAAAATGTATTTTTAATTTATTTTTCCTAAGATAGAAAAGAGGCATATCTGACAACTCAAATGGTGAGCAGTGAGAGACAAAACCAAGTATATCTCTCACTGAGACATCATTGAGACATATTGAAACCAATACTCATCAATTTTCTTTTTGCCGAAATAGAAAAGAGACATCTGAGAACTCAAACAGTGAGTAGTGAGAAACAAAACCATGTATATCTCTCACTGAGACATAATTGAGACATATTGGAGACCAGCTCATTCATCTCTCATTTTGCTCTTAGTTGAAATCGGGAAAAGAGATAACTGTTAGACAACTTTGAGATCTCTCACAGTGCTCACTGTGAGCCTTATTTCTCAGGAGATACATCTGAGAAGAATGAGAAAACTACTTTGGTCTCGATTCGTGCTCTTTTATGTCTAGGAGATGTATATAAGACATACATGAGATCTCATCTTCAATTTTGCTTTGCTATGGGTTGGCAGCTCAGGTGCCAAAATGTTACTGTTAAATTGCAGTTTTTTTATGTACAGTAAAAAAAAAAAGTATATTTTACAGTAAAATTCTGGCAACTGAGCTGCCTTTTTTAACCATAAAAACAGCGGTACTGTTTTTCCATTTACAGTAATATATACACTCAATTTTAAGGTGAAATTATTGCAACTTACCATATTTTTTGTATATTTTAGTTTTTTTTTAATCTAATAATAAAATGCATTGAAGAATTGTGTAATAATAGTATTCACTGTTAGAAACGGGGCAGCACGGTGGAAGAGGGGTTAGTGCGTCTGCCTCACAGTACGAAGGTCCTGAGTAGTCGTGAGTTCAATCCCGGCCTCGGGATCTTTCTGTGTGGAGTTTGCATGTCCTCCCCGTGACTGCGTGGGTTCCCTCCGGGTCCTCCGGCTTCCTCCCACCTCCAAAGACATGCACCTGGGGATAGGTTGATTGGCAACACTAAATTGGCCCTAGTGTGTGAATGTGAGTGTGAATGTTGTCTGTCTATCTGTGTTGGCCCTGTGATGAGGTGGCGACTTGTCCAGGGTGTACCCTGCCTTCCACCCGATTGTAGCTGAGATAGGCTCCAGCGCCCCCCGTGACCCCGAAGGGAATAAGCGGTAGAAAATGGATAGATGGATGGATGTTAGAAACGGCCCTCTGGGGCCAAACATACTGTGATGTGAGCCTCAGTGAAAACGACTTTGACACCTCTGCTCTAGCAGAAATGGCACTTTTCTCACGCAGCAAAAGAGGGTGTTTGCTTGAGCACCCCGAGGGGTCTGACATGCATGTGCCTGATATTTCCTGTGGAAAAAAAACAAACATGCGCCATTAAAGAAAAAAAATACCAGCCAAAAACACTGGACTGATTTTTTTTTAATCATCCCCAATTTAATCATAAAATGATATTGCTGAATTTGTAATAGTTTTGATAGTCCCGAATAGCTGACACGCGCAAACAGAATATTTTGTCTCTCTATCGTCTCACCACCTTTCTCACAGCCATTTTGTAACTGTCAGTTTGCGGGAACACTTCAGCTGTGTTGAATACAGACACAACAATGTAGTCTTGAGAAATCACCTTGTGAGTGCTAAGTTAATACATTTGCATCTTCTCCTTCACAATATAGTGAACAGTATATATTCTTCATATACACAAAGACAAACATGCTAAATAGATTGTGCTTCTTTTTTTTACTCACTTAACACACACTGTGCACGAGCTTAGTAGATCAGCGTTGTGTGCGCTATCAAGTTTTCTTGAAAACCATTCGTAGATCAGGCCCTTGGTGTGTGCAGCTTTGACAAGATGAGGCATTCAGGTGCACTGCTTAGCTGCTGCGTGCTGTCAATCCTTGCCACGATAGACGGCCTTAAGCGACAAAAACTTCAGCCTGAGCGGCTGTTTTTTTTTTCACCTGGCGCTAGTGTTTGACTTGTCTCTATTCAATAGCGTAACATTTTTTGGACATTAAAAAATGCAGGGGACAAAAAGTACTTTTATTAAAAAGTGCAGGGGAATGTTGTCGTCCGTACCCAAATTACTCAACAGGTAGCGCCAAATCTATTTGTGGCGGTACCTTGATGCTGGTAGGGAGAGTTCCTGTGCCGATAGGGGTTTTGTTTGCTGGATTTGGGGCCTGCCTCCCCTGTGGCCCCACTGGGAGGGTGGGGGCCTCTCCCGCACAGGCTGGTGTTCCACTGCCACTTGGTGGGGGCGCTTCAATTCTGGGCCCCTGCATCCCACCTTACACCCAACGCCACTGCCCATACACAATTACACTAGTGATGTGCGGATCGATACTGCTGATACTAGATGTATGTCGGAATATCGATACTTTGGATACTTTAGTTATTTGAGATAATAACTCTTGAACGCATCATAGTTAAATTATCCCCTCAACTCCCCCCAAAATGGATTAACTCGCTGGAATAAAAAAGACAATATAACATACATCCATAATCAATCAATCTTTATTTATATAGCCCTAAATCACAAGTGTCTCAAAGGGCTGCACAAGCCACAACGACATCCTCGGTACAAAGCCCACATACGGGCAAGGAAAAACTCACCCCAGTGGGACGTCGATGTGAATGACTATGAGAAACCTTGGAGAGGACCGCATATGTGGGTAACCCCCCCCCTCTAGGGGAGACCGAAAGCAATGGATGTCGAGTGGGTCTGACATAATATTGTGAGAGTCCAGTCCATAGTGGATCCAACATAATAGTATGAGTCCAGTCCATAGTGGGGCCAGCAGGACACCATCCCGAGCGGAGACGGGTCAGCAGCGTAGAGATGTTCCCAGCCGATGCACAGGCGAGCGGTCCACCCCGGGTCCCGACTCTGGACAGCCAGCACTTCATCCATGGCCACCGGACCTGTGCCCCCCCCCCCCCCTCAAGGAAAAGGGGAGCAGAGGAGAAAAGAAAAGAAACGGCAGATCAACTGGTCCAACAGGGGGGCTATTTAAAGGCTAGAGTATACAAATGAGTTTTAAGATGGGACTTAAATGCTTCTACTGAGGTAGCATCTCTAATTGTTACCGGGAGGGCATTCCATAGTACTGGAGCCCGAATAGAAAACGCTCTATAGCCCGCAGACTTTTTTTGGGCTCTGGGAATCACTAATAAGCCGGAGTTCTTTGAACGCAGATTTCTTGCCGGGACATATGGTACAATACAATCGACAAGATAGGACGGAGCTAGACCGTGTAGTATTTTATACGTAAGTAGTAAAACCTTAAAGTCACTTCTTAAGTGCACAGGAAGCCAGTGCAGGTGAGCCAGTATAGGCGTAATATGATCAAACTTTCTTGTTCTTGTCAAAAGTCTAGCAGCCGCATTTTGTACCAACTGTAATTTTTTAATGCTAGACATAGGGAGACCCGAAAATAATACGTTACAGTAGTCGAGACGAGACGTAACGAACGCATGAATAATGATCTCAGCGTCGCTAGTGGATAAAATAGAACGAATTTTAGCGATATTACGGAGATGAAAGAAGGCCGTTTTAGTAACACTCTTAATGTGTGATTCAAACGAGAGAGTTGGGTCGAAGATAATACCCAGATTCTTTACTGATTGTAATTGTTTGGTTGTCAAATGTTAAGGTGGTATTATTAAATAAATGTCGGTGTTTAGCAGGACCGATAATCAGCATTTCCGTTTTCTTGGCGTTGAGTTGCAAGAAGTTAGCGGACATCCAATGTTTAATTAATTTCATTAAGACACGCCTCCAGCTGACTACAATCCGGCGTGTTGGTCAGCCTTAGGGGCATGTAGAGTTGGGTGTCATCAGCATAGCAATGAAAGCTAACACCGTATTTGCGTATGATGTCGCCTAGCGGCAGCATGTAAATACTAAAGAGTGCAGGGCCAAGAACCGAACCCTGAGGAACTCCGCACGTTACCTTAACATAGTCAGAGGTCACATTATTATGGGAGACGCATTGCATCCTGTCAGTAAGACGTGGACGCATGTGAAAAAGTGAAATATATTTATCCGTACAGTAATCTATTTATTTATTTATATATATTTATTTTTTATATATATGTATTTATATATTATTTATATATATATTTATTTATATATGCACCGTATTGCTTTTTTATCCTGCACTACCATGAGCTTATGTAACGAAATTTCGTTCTTATCTGTGCTGTAAAGTTCAAATTTGAATGACAATAAAAAGGAAGTCTAAGTCTAAGGTTGAGGTCATTTTTGTTGTGTTTAGTATTTTCACGTTAATGGAAATTTGTAACTGAATTATAATTTTGTCTTTATTCTAATAGTAGTTCTTATTAATTTAATGTTTTGATTTTACTTCTTTCCTTTTTTGGGGGGTTTGAAACACCATTTCTTTGTACTTTGTATGATTTTGTCCTGTTTTTTTCCCCATTGTATTAGCTTTTATTTGTCAAGGTGTTGTGAGAATTGATGCTTTACTGCGTAAGGAGCCTAGAAAGCTAATCTTGAGAAAAACATAAATGGGTGCAGCAAACTCACAAAAAATTAAATACAAGTTGAAATAGTTGGATTTATGGGAAGAGTTAGTATGATGTGAAATCACCATTGAAGGGCTTGTGTTTTCTTCATTCACGTTTACAGTCAGGTCACAACTTCAACAAGGACATTGATTTGAATAATGCAAACTAAGGTTAACAAACATTACAGCAACAACGGGAGAAGGGGGAATTCAAGGAGGACCTCAAGTTCTTGTTTTGCCTAAAGAAATGAAGTGAGAAGATGAAGTCCACGGGTGAACATTTGCGTTTGTTAGCACATACTGGCCACAACGTAAAACAGCGCTTAATGTTTGTAAATGTTTCTATAGGTGACAAATGCTCCCGCTCCCGACTGTGGTTAATCTCGGACCTGTTTTCGCGAGGACAGGAGGAGGGGTAGCAAATTGAGAGCGGGCCGGTTCTCTTGCACCCCCAAAGCTATTAAAGCACTGGCAAGAAGGGATGTGACTCTGGGCAGGACAGGGGGCGGAGCCTGCATCACCTGCATGGAGACAATAACAGGTAATATGCTTGTAGCGCTGTAAAAGTGTGCTTACACACACACACACACACACACACACACACACACACACACACACACACACACACACACACACACACACACACACACACACACACACACACACACACACACACACACACACACACACACACACACACACTTGTAAAGAACATAATGTCATGGCTGTCTTGAGTTTCCAATAATTTCTACAACTCTTATTTTTTTGTGATGGAGTGATTGGAGCACACACTTGTTGGTCATAAAAAACATTTATGAAGTTTGGTTCTTTTATGAATTTATTATGAGTCTACTGAAAATGTGACCAAATCTGCTGGGTCAAAGTATACATACAGCAATGTTAATATTTGGTTACATGTCCCTTGGCAAGTTTCACTGCAATAAGGTGCTTTTGGTAGCCATCCACAAGCTTCTGGTTGAATTTCTGACCACTCCCTTGACAAAATTGGTGCAGTTCAGCTAAATATGTTGGTTTTCTGACATGAACTTGTTTGTTTTATATATATATATATATATATATATATATATATATATATATATATATATATTAGGGCTGCAACTAACGATTAATTTGATATTCGATTAATCCGTCGATTATTACTTCGATTAATCGATTAATAATCGGATAAAAGAGACAAACTACATTTCTATCCTTTCCAGTATTTGATTGGGAAAAAAAACAGCATACTGGCACCATACTTATTTTGATTATTGTTTCTCAGCTGTTTGTACATGTTGTAGTTTATAAATAAAGGTTTATTTAAAAAAAATAAAATAAAAAAAATTTGCTTCTGCGCATGCGCATAGCATAGATCCAACGAATCGATGACTACATTAATCGCCAGCTATTTTTATAATCAATATTAATAGATTAGTTGTTGCAGCCCTAGTATATATATACTGTGTATATATATATATATATATATATATATATATATACTGTGTATATATATATATATATATATATATATATATATATATATATATTTTTTTTTTTGTGAGATGTGGGAAGAGCGAGTGCATTAATTATACAACACATTTTCTTTGCAAGTGAGAATTAGTGCCAGCCATTACAACATTGAAAACAAAATATCTCCACTAGTTTTCCTTCCAAGTTCTTACCTTTTCAACTTTATGACAGTGAATGAGTCCATTGTGTCCGACGTAGAACGTAGAGAATGCATCATAAAACCTGTAACAGACGACATTTAGATGAAACACGCTTCTTAGCCTGTTGTGATTTTTAAAAATGCAGCAGTCTGACTGACAGTAATTATATATTACAAAACTGTAAAATGGATGCCATTTTACTATAAAAAAGTCAGTAAATTAATGTATATATTTGTAAACGCTCTGAAGTGGGAAAGGGGTAGAAATGATATGAAATTGTGGGATGTATTATGCTGTAAGTGTGTTCATGTTCGAAATAAATTAAAGAAAGAAAGAATGTAAGTGTCACTTTTTGGGGGAAAAAAAAACATTAAAAGGAGACGGACCCCTTACTTATAATGTTGTATACCCATCCATCCATCCATTTTCTACCGCTTATCCCTTTCGGGATCGCGGGGGGTGCTGGAGCCTATCTCAGCTACAATCGGGCGGAAGGCAGGGTACACCCTGGACAAGTCGCCACCTCATCGCAGGGCCAACACAGATAAACAGACAACATTCACACTCACATTCACACACTAGGGCCAATTTAGTGTTGCCAATCAACCTATCCCCAGGTGCATGTCTTTGGAGGTGGGAGGAAGCCGGAGTACCCGGAGGGAACCCACGCAGTCACAGGGAGAACATGCAAACTCCACACAGAAAGATCCCGAGCCTGGGATTGAACCCAAGACTACTCAGGACCTTCGTATTGTGAGGCAGATGCACTAACCCCTCTTCCACCGTGCTGCCCATGTTGTATACCATTGTGTTTTAAATTAAACTGGATTCTAAAGGTATTTTGTTATTCTGCAATACTAAGATATTCAAATACTAAGTGGCTCGCAACAAGCAAGCTAATCGGAGCTTTTAACAAGCATGCTAACTGCTAGCTGGCAACGAGCGTGCTAATCACTACCTGGCATATGCGGGTTAATCACTAGCTGACGGCTAGAGTGCTAATCGCTAGCTATCTTAAATGCTAACATGAAAATAACAATATATTTATCTATCTATAGCTCGGTTGGTAGAGTGGCCGTGCCAGCAACTTGAGGGTTCCAGGTTCGATCCCCGCTTCCGCCATCCTAGTCACTGCCGTTGTGTCCTTGGGCAAGACACTTTACCCACCTGCTCCCAGTGCCACCCACACTGGTTTAAATGTAACTTAGATATTGGGTTTCACTATGTAAAGCGCTTTGAGTCACTAGAGAAAAAGCGCTAAATAAATATAATTCACTTCACTTCACTGTGCTTTTGTTATAAACACTACAAACAGCACAGCCATATGTTACTGCCATTGCTAAACTGGATCAATGTTAATGTCTATTTGAATTTGTGGAAAAATTGTGGGGGAAATTTACAAACACATAAAATAAAAATTAAAATAATCAACCAAAAATTTCACAACCCCCCTGGTTCCCTACATTCCACCGCTCCGCAGTTATTATTTCAAGTTCGTGTCTGCTTAGCTATTGAGGGTTATAAAGTATCCATCACTACACACTTTTGTTTAAAGTACAACATTCGGGTACTGACTAGAGGTGGGATAAACAATACACTTTTAGATGCGTCGCAATTCGGACATGGACGATTATAGAATCAATTAGTAAACATCAATAATCGATGTATTTATTGTAAATAAAGTAATGCAGACAGTTGTAAAATATGGCTGACTGCAGCGAGCCACCTCACGGAAAGATCCGACAAGCTTCTTTACTATCGGGCAGAAAGATCCGACACGCTTCTTTACTATCAGGCACTTATGTTCCAGTTTTGCACACGTTTTCATTAATTCAATAAATGTGGGAATTAATAGAACTGTTTTTTTTTTTTTTAAGTTGCAAGTTATAAACGCTTCTTTAGCGAAAGGAAAATAAATGTAAAACTGCATCAATATACATCAATAATTGATTTTTAATCAAATAGTAGCTCCTGAATCCCAATCGAATCGTGAGGTGGTCCCACCTCTAGTACTGACAGTACTGAGAGTACTGCATTTTACTGCACTCAACACACTAAGTAAGTATGTATACAACTAGTGATATTTCTATTGACCACACAACCATGGTAATATTTAGAACTGAAGTTAATAGTCAAGCTGTCCTGAAACAGCTTTTTCACTTTAGATACAATACCCATATTGCAGCCTTGACAATTAGCCGATATCGTTCCGATACGATTTTAACACAAATAATACGTACTTTTTACTTGTTTTGTAGTGTGGGATATTAGAAAAGGCTTGATCAAATGATGTGTTGTTGTGATGGCTGCATGCAAGATCTTTGCAGAGTAATTGTTGTTATATCTTGTTCTCTCAGTCTCCTTTGCAGGTAAATTCCTTTGTTTGTCCTAGGTGGGTTGCTGTAGTCAGGAAATACAGCTTTTGCCATTGCGTTGAATGTGGTCAATCATTTTGTTGAGCCCCACAAAGTGTTTATACTGTAAGTGTTGTACTTACCACTAGCTGTGTGTTACGTGCATCTTTGTTGTAATTTTGATTAGCAAATTTGGAAATGTGTTGAAATCGCCATGTAATAACACTAATGCTAATCAGTGGCATATCCCATGTACATTAGCATCAAGCTAGCACGTTTAAATGCATTTTGTTTATCTTTTATCAGGACTACGGATGTGTACCGAATCCCGCCAGTGCTACCGGACTGAAATGTCACGTAAAATCCAACGGTGCCATCTTACGCTACCTGGGTTGCGCGTGACGTCATGCCTAGTGGCCGACTTTGTACTTTAGCACTTAGCGATCACTCCAGCAGCACTGAGAGCGGACTCAGCTAAACTACCTCTCGGTAAAATTGACTAAAAAAACGCTACAACGTAAGTAAAGTAAGGCTCCACGTTTCCAAAAACTTACTAGCTTAATATACATTGGCTTTGCAATTGACAATATTAGCATTATTGAGTCATTGTGTAGAAATATGGGGAAATAACTACAAAAGTACACTTCATTCATTAACGGTATTACAAAAAAGATCAGTTAGAATAATACATAATGTTGGATATAGAGAACATATAAACCCTTTATTTATTGAATCAAAGATACTGAAATTCCACGACATAGTGAATTTGCAAACAGCTAAAATTATACACAAAGCAAACTATAACCTGCTACCCAGGAATATACAACAATTCTTCTCAAAAAAAGAGGAGAAATATAATCTTAGAGAAAAATGTAATTTAAAACATTTGTATGCACGTACAACACTTAAGACCTTCAGTATATCTGTATGTGGAATTACATTATGGAATGGATTAAGCAAATGTACTAATATGATCCATTTCAAGAAACTCTTCAAACTTAAAGTGTTTACAAAGTACAAAGAAGAACCGTGATAAACATTCTGAATTTATTTCATCCATCATTCATTCTCAAAATAATCTTACTCATCTCATCATATGTAATATAACTTACTTCACCATCCATCCATCTTCTTCCGCTTATCCGAGGTCGGGTCGCGGGGGCAGCAGCTTAAGCAGGGAAGCCCAGACTTCCCTCTCCCCAGCCACTTCGTCCAGCTCCTCCCGGGGGATCCCGAGGCGTTCCCAGGCCAGCCGGGAGAGATAGTCTTCCCAGCGTGTCCTGGGTCTTCCCCGTGGCCTCCTACCGGTCGGACGTGCCCGAAACACCTTCCTAGGGAGGCGTTCGGGTGGCATCCTGACCAGATGCCCGAACCACCTCATCTGGCTCCTCTCGATGTGGAGGAGCAGCGGCTTTACTTTGAGCTCCCCCCGAATGATAGAGCTTCTCACCCTATCTCTAAGGGAGAGCCCCGCCACTCGGCGGAGGAAACTCATTTCGGCCGCTTGTACCCGTGATCTTGTCCTTTCGGTCATGACCCAAAGCTCATGACCATAGGTGAGGATGGGAACGTAGATCGACCGGTAAATCGAGAGCTTTGCCTTCCGGCTCAGCTCCTTCTTCACCACAACGGATCGATACAGCGTCCGCATTACTGAAGACTCCGCACCGATCCGCCTGTCGATCTCACGATCCACTCCTCCCCCACTCGTGAACAAGACTCCGAGGTACTTGAACTCCTCCACTTGGGGCAAGATCTCCTCCCCAACCCGGAGATGGCACTCCACCCTTTTCCGGGAGAGAACCATGGACTTGGACTTACTTCACCAATTATTATTTATTTATTTTTATTGTGATTACTTATGCAGTATATTGTGAATAAATTGAGAACAGGAAGTGAACAAAAGTTTTAGCAACTGTTATGTAAAAGAAAAAGTGTAGGATTAAATAAGCTCTACTTCTTCCTACTCCTTTTTGAACATGTTGAAAAGAGAAACTGGAAATTGTGATGTATCATGTTGTATGCTTGCATGTTCGAGATAAACTCAAACTCAAACAAGCATTAGCAATATTATATGGCGATTTCAACACCTCCAAATTTGTCAATGAAACTACAGTACAACTAAGAACAGCTGGTGCGTAATAAGTACAATATTACAGTATTGACACTTTTTAGGGCACAACAAGACTAGACAGCAAAGACTGAACTAACTAACCATCACACTGCCATCTAATTTTTTGGACTTGCAACTGTAATTGAGACTCAGAAATATGATAATAAAACAAGATATAACAACTGGATAGCAGTTACCATACTTTTTTCGATGATTTTGGGTGTCAAATTTGCTGAAAAGAAAGTGAACGTGAGCATTAGAAGCCATGTGTGCTACCTGTACAACTGGGATTTATCTCTGCGGTAGATGCGTAGCATCAGCGAGAAAAAGGGAAGGCCCCTGAGCCGCCAGCGAGCCTTGATTGTCCCGTCCTCCGGATGCTTGGTCAGTTTGAGCACCTCCAGCCGCACGTCCACAAAGTACATCAGACACAGAAAGCGGCTCATGGCGATGTTGAACTGGTATGCAAAGCGTCCTCTACGGGGATGGTCGGGTCAGACGGGAAGGGAGCAAAAAAGTCAAACAGCAGCAACAGGTGCATAAGCACATTTACCTGGTCTTGGTATTGAGAAGACCGTTGATGAATTCAACATCATTGGAGTACAAGCTGTAGTCATGAGTCTTATGGAAGAAACTTGGCAGCTGCAAGATATGAGTTGAACAGTCAGTTATTTTCATATCTTTGTTTTTCTTGCACTATCGCAATGTGATGTAACCTCTAAATCAGCTAGAGGGGATTCGTTTTCCACATTGGCGGATCACGCACATTTTCCACGTAAATAGTCCGATACTGATCAGTGGGATCTAAGGATATAACGATTTAAAAATCTCACAGCACGATATTATCATGATATTAAGACCACGGTACAATATTATTGTGGTATATGTCCAAAGAAAAGACTTAAGAATGACATGTGTCAAATGACATGGCAGGAACCTTTAGGATAAACACACTTACTGTAATCAAACACAAACATAATGTTCAAAAGTCCTAATCTTATTCAGTACTACATTAATTTTTAAGTGCAAATAATTGTGTGCGAACATCTACTGTGTATCTCAACTTTTACTTTTTAAGGTGTCGTCTACAGTGGAATTTTTTTTTTTTTTTTTTTTTTTTTACATCACTTTGGAAAATGCAGTTTCTCCGAAAAGTTAACTCATATTTTAACTTTCAAGTAACATCAATACCTCAGAAATTTTGGGGGGAAAAAACAATTCCTCTTATGTACTACAAAGTGGAACACACTTCACTTCTTGCTACATCAACAATATGATTTGCATGAGTAGCTGGACAAGACAAATAAATAAAAAATACTTTTATGATACATATATATTTTTTCTTGGTGTGCAAAACTTTAGCTCAGTGTGCAAAATGGGAGTCAAAATAGTGTTTGTTTTTTATTTTTTCATCTATACTTTTAGTTCGCAATATGCGTTATTTATTACCATACTCCTTTTTAGTTTTCCATTACATTTTACTTTTGTTACTGTATGTAAAAATCTGCACTGCAATCGCAACATTTCCCCATTTAGAATAAATAAGTCTATCCCAACCTATTCTTAAGTGTGAAATGTTAGAAAAAGATTGATTAAATACAATTACTCAGAACGATGGCAGGTAAAAAAAACCAACTATTTAATGTATGATGTCTTGAAGTTGAAGTGGAGTGGTAATTGTTGTTTCGGTGACAGAGTGGCCACAATAATTCATTAGGTTACGCTCATGATGCAGTAAGATAAATGAGGCGGACACGTTTGTCACTGGATACTTCCAAATACGCTTCTACCTTAGAGACTTTTTATCTGTAAGTACAGTGGCACCTCAACTTGCGAGCACATTACGTTCTAAGACCAAGCTCAGACAGAATACTGTATCTAAAAGCAGCTCCGCTTATTAAAATGAATTAATATACATGGAGTAAAACACAATTTTAGCATGTAACATGTCCTTTAAAAAGAAAAACTAAATTAAGATGATATTGTTTGGAAAACAATACAACAGCACTACAAACAACTACAGTACGGTAGTTTTATAACAGGGTATATATATATATATCCAAAGACATGCACCTGGGGATAAGTTGATTGGCAACACTAAATTGGCCCTACTGTGTGGATGTGAGTGTGAATGTTGTCTGTCTATCTGTGTTGGCCCTGCGATGAGGTGGCGACTTGTCCAGGGTGTACCCCGCCTTCCGCCCGATTGTAGCTGAGATAGGCTCCAGCGCCCCCTGCGACCCCGAAGGGAATAAGCGGTAGAAAATGGATGGATATATATTGTTTGGAAAACAATACAACAGCACTACAAACAACTACAGTAGTTTTATAACAGGGTATATATATATATATATATATATATATATATATATATAGTGAAAATAAGTATTTGAACACTCTGCTATTTTGCAAGTTCTCCCACTTAGAAATCATGGAGGGGTCTGAAATTTTCATGGTAGGTGCATGTCCACTGTATGAGAGATAACCTAAAAAGAAAAATCCAGAAATCACAATCTATCATTTTTTAACAATTTATTTGTGTGATAAAGCTGAAAATAAGTATTTGAACACCAACATTAATATTTGGTAGAGTAGCCTTTGTTTGCAATTACAGAGGTCAAACATTTCCTGTAGTTCTTCACCAGGTTTGCACAGACTGCAGGAGGGATTTTCGCCCACTCCTCCACACAGATCTTCTCTAGATCAGTCAGGTTTCTGGGCTGTCGCTGAGTAACACAGACTTTCAGCTCCCTCCAAAGATTTTCAATTGGATTTAGGTCTGGAGACTGGCTAGGCCACTCCAGAACCTTGATATGGTTCTTACGAAGCCACTTCTTGGTTTTGCTGGCTGTGTGCTTTGGGTCATTGTCATGTTGGAAGATCCAGCCATGACTCATCTTCAATGATCTCACTGAGGGAAGGAGGTTTTTGGCCAAAATCTCACAATACATGGCTGCAGTCATCCTGTCCTTAATACAGTACAGTCGTCCTGTCCCATGAGCAGAAAAACACCCCCAAAGCATGATGCTACCACCCCCATGCTTCACAGTAGGGATGGTGTTCTTGGGATAGTACGCATCATTCTTCTTCCTCCAAACACGCATAGTGGAATTATGACCAAAAAGGTCAATTTTGGTCTCATCTGTCCACAAAACTTTCTCCCATGACTCCTCTGGATCATCCAAATGGTCATTAGCAAACTTAAGACGGGCCTTAACATGTGCTGGTTTAAGCAGGGGAACCTTCTGTGCCATGCATGATTTCAAACCATGACGTCTTAGTGTATTACCAACAGTGACCATGGAAACAGTGGTCCCAGCTCTTTTCAGGTCATTGACCAAGTCCTGCCGTGTAGTCCTGGGCTGATTCCTCACCTTTCTTAGCATCATTGAGACCCCACAAGGTGATATCTTGCATGGGGCTCCACTCCAATTGAGATTGACCGTCATGTTTAACTTCTTCCATTTTCTAATGATTGCTCCAACAGTGGACCTTTTTTCACCAAGCTGCTTGGCAATTTCTCCGTAGCCCTTTCCATCCTTGTGGAGTTGTACAATTTTGTCTCTGGTGTCTTTGGACAGCTCTTTGCTCTTAGCCATGCTGAATGTTTGGGTCTTACTGATTGTATGGGGTGGACAGGTGTCTTTATGCAGCTAACGACCTCACACAGGTGCATCTGATTCAGGATAATACAGTGGAGTGGAGGAAGACTTTTAAAGGCGGACTAACAGGTCTTTGAGGGTCAGAATTATATCTGATAGACAGGTGTTCAAATACTTATTTTCAGCTGTATCACACGAATAAATTGTTAAAAAATCATAGATTGTGACTTCTGGATTTTTCTTTTTAGGTTATTTCTCATACAGTGGACATGCACCTACCGTGAAAATTTCAGACCCCTCCATGATTTCTGAGTGGGAGAACTTGCAAAATAACAGGGTGTTCAAATACTTATTTTCTTCATTTTATATATATATATATATATATATATATATATATATATATATATATATATATATATATAAATAAAAGCCAGAATATCTCAAATTACCCGTAAATTAAGGAATTTATAAATTGAGGTAATGATGTAATATGAAACTTTAATTATTTGATACTTGAAGTTGTTTATATTGACTATTTGAATTAAGGACACTTATTACGTATGTCTAGCTGTTGTGTAGCTGCTAGCTCCTATAAATTAATTTTATATCACGGTTATTATTAACACAGTATTAATGAATGTAAAAATGAAAAAAATATAATAATAGTAATATTAACCATGGGGAGTTTTACCACAGTTAATCATAAATACTGTTTATTGTTAAATTCCTATTGTCAGGTAGCTCCGAGCTAGCGATCATTGGCACTTACTGCTAGCTAGTGATTATCGAAGCCAGCTGCTAGTTTGCGATTAGTGCGCTATAGGCCTACCATGTTTACCTTTTGTAAATGACTTCACTAAAATACAAGAAAATAGCATTATTGTCAGCTTTTTGCAGGATATTTAGCTGGTAGTCCAGCTTTGCGTAAGTAAACTCGCTGTCCGGCAGCATTAATAGCTGAGATCTTATACAATCAAACACTCACTTGTTTTTTTTGGTGATACCGGACCTGTATGTTTTGGTGCTTGCATGATGGAAATCACTTCCTTTGAATAGCATATGTTGGTTGGCAGGCTCTAGATTTGAATGTAATGTTGGGCTTTCTCTGCTAAATTAAAGCACTTTAGTCAAGTCAACTAATCAGGACACATGGTTACACACATACCTCGCTCCTCAGTCTTTCGTACACCATGGCCAGTCTCTGCTCTCTTTCACTGTCTCCTTCGTGGTGATGTCCCTCTGCTGGTGCTGCCTGGCTACACAGAGTGGCGTGCAACTCCTTCATCTTGTCGCTCTCAAGTCCAACATTCTGCCTAAAGTTCAGCCTGTCGTGTGCAATCGATTGTCTAGTTCCCGGGCAATGGAAACAATAAAAGTGAGAGCCATATATGTAGGGTGCGGGACACTTCTCGGCTTTGAACAGGCTCCTAAAACTGTGTTGTCTCTTTTCTGTGTCGCCGCCACTTTTCTTGACGATGTTGATGTCGTCCTCTCTGCTTCCGTCCACCGTGGTCAACAGGAAGGACAACTCAGAAGACTTGTAAGTCCCAGGCGTAAGCAACTCTGCTAGTTTTGTCTGACCAAACAAAGGGATCTCCATGGTGGTGCGCATGGTGCCCGACTCACCCAGTCGCACCAGCACACACACGCGGAGCGACTCCTCCCAGTCATCCTCGTTGTACGCGGCCTTCTGCGGCTGGCTGGCATGATGAAAAGGGTGCGAGAGGACCGGCTTCTTGACGCTCTGATATCGCAGGCTGTTGGGGGGCGCAAGTGCCCATGATGCACTGCTGAGAGGACGTGCTGGACAGAGCCACTGTGAGTCCGCTAGCTGAAAAACACACACGACATGATCTTCAACGCCATCAACATTTTTTACCAAGATCATTTTTAATGTTCACATCTCATTTGCCAACAACAAGCTGTAGGCTGGATTCACTTTATCCTGTTAAAGTTGGCCATTACTACTGAGATGTACATTTCTTGTCGTTTCAGAGAAACACATCGGCTTTTCCAATGATGTGATTTGTTGGTATTTAGATCGTTTTTCCCAAAATGTCTGTCATACCAACGAGCATGTTACGTTTTTTAAGGTTCAAATTTAGAGTATTTGGTTAAAGAGATGCTTTTAAAGACACTGAAAACAAGAGTGTTCCGATCAGCTGATCATGCAGACGATTCTGATACCGATCATCAATGAGTGAGATAGGCGTATACCGTTCATGTAGGGCTGCAAGGATTAATCAATAAAATTGGTTAGTTCGATTTAAAAAAAACGTAGATTTAAAAAAAATGATTATTATTGCAGCAGCCTTGCAGAAACTATGTTACAACTGTATGTCCCCGGGCACTACATGCAGGTCGGATTTGCTGCTTCAATTAATAATTTAATGAGTAACTAATAAAAATTTGTCAAATCCGACCCACATGAAGTGCCCGGGGACATACAGTAGTTTCTGCAAGGCTGCCACAATAGAGCGCAGTGGTGTGTTTCAATTAATTAAAGCTGCAGAGCTTGCATCAAATAATCGTTTGAGTAACTAATAAAAATTAGTCAAATCCGACCCGCATGAAGTGCCAGGGACATCGTTTCTGCAAAGCTGCTGCAGTAGAGCGCACATGAGAGCGGTGGTGTGTGGATGTCTGTGTGGAGAGTTTAATATACATATTTTATCTACTATGGCACATGTTAAAAGTGCAATTTCAATGTGCCAACCATGCATCCCTTTTCTACTGCTTGTCCCTTTTTTGGGGTTGCGGTGGGTGCTGAAGCCTATCTCCAATTTCAATGTTGATAACATGAATTCAATAGAAAAAAATATTACGCAAATACTCAATTTAAGCAAAAAATATGTCTAAGTCTAAGTCTAATATGCATTTTTTTTTTATACTAATAATAGGCCATTGTCAAATGCAAAACAGCGAAGAACTGAGGTGATTTTTAAATAAACACAGTATTTTGAAAAACCTCAATAGAGTGAAGCCGAAAAAAAAATTTCTGAGTGCAAATTGATGAGGTACGACTGAATTAAACAAAGATTTTAGGCAAAAAAAAAAAAACCTATGTATGAAAAAATTTTTAATACAGAGTATAAAACTATTAAAGGGGTTGTTTGCAACATTAACACAGATGTCAAGAGGGCGCTAACTTTTCAATGTGTTTTAAGCATTATATCCCACTCTCTTACGACTTCTCAGCCGTAATGACGTAACTACGTACGTATGTAACACATGCACGCGCATTAGATTTGGGTGTTTTTAGCTAATGATAGCGATTTGGATAGTTAGCATTAGCTGTCATTGAATTTATATTCTATCTTAACAACATGCCAGCAAATTGTTTGTTGCTCCTTTCGGACTTTTTTTGCATGTGTGCACATGCTCTCTGCATGTACGTGTTGACGAGACAGGGTGAGTTACCGCCGTAAACACCAATCATTTTTTTCGGGCTGGTAGAAAAACTTTTTACACCTACTGTGAATTGTGAAAAATATAAACTGTTTTATTTTGTTCAAATGTGTTCTGTTAAACCACTAACATAAGCCATAGGTGGGTTGCAATCACATGACATAGAGGCACATTAGGGCACTTCTGGCGATGGCCTAAGACCCATTAGGCTACTGTTTATTTACCTGAATCATTAGGTGGATATGGGTAGTGTTAGTGCCTATTTCGTTCTCAATATGCTGATACGCTGAGGAACAACATTAGCACGGCTAATTGCGGTTTCTGGTACTGTACGTGCATCAGGCACATATGGGGTGGTATTTACTTGGCACAATATAATGCATTACATGTAATGATTTTCTACTTTGTGTATTAACAACGTGGGTTGACTCATAGAATCGCACTCTGCACTTAAGGATGGTGATGGAAGAGAATGCAGTGCAACAGGTTGGATGCAATATGGAGCTATGCTGAGCGAAATGTGGCGGTAATTTTACTCTTGGCCTTGGCTTGCCATCAAAGTAGGCCTATGGGGCTAAAATAGGCCTAACACCCATAGCTGTAGCACACATGTGTCAAACTCAAGGCCCGGGGGCCAGATGTGGCCTGCCACTTCATTTTATTTGGCCCTCGAAAGCCAAATAAATAGATATAGAACTAGCCCCCAATGTTATTAAGAAAGTATCGACAATCGATTTTGAATTGTGGGGTGCCCAAAGATTCACAGCCCTAATAAGCTAGCCAGTGGTGTTCTTGCTATATTTTTTGCTTTGAAAAATGCAACCGTGAGCAAGTTGCAAACAGCCGCTTTAAGGGAAAAATAAAAAAATCTGTCAAGCAGATTTGAAGTAAAAAGTGCATCAGTATTGGCAATACTGGCCGATATACTGTATCATCCCTCCATCCATCCATTTTCTACCGCTCATCAACCCCCTCCCCACTCAGGTCCGTCTAGCGCAGTTCGACACGGTTCTCGAAAAAAAACCTAACTTTGTGTCGATTCTAGTACATACTTTTTTCCGCAAATATTTTTGTCTCTTATTTTGGATCAACATTTGCAAAAAGTAACAATGGTTCACTCCAGGGACGAAGGCAGTTGACAAGATAAATAGTGTACGACTTTCATGGTTGCTTACAGAGTTTACCCACAGGAAAATACCGCCTCTCGTGTTATGGCAGAAAATAGCATCAAATCCACTCATCCCTGACAGAACTTAAAACATCAATGCAGCATCGGAAGGGACAATGCAGAAGTGTGAACAGTTTTTCAGACTCCAAGGGATGCTTAAGAGAAGCAAGCATATTACCTTACCTGACTTACAATCTGTTGCCTTCTGCCGTGGATACGGACAAAACCCACCCAGAAGGCAACGCTTCCTCTGCTTACAGCCATCAACTACAGGGGCCGGCGCAACCCCAGTCAATAGCTGACCATTGCCCTCACCAAGCAACTCGTGCAGATGAGCCCTTTTCTCCAAGATTCTGTACCTCAAAGAACCTGAAACAATACATAATATAAACAGTATAAATAATAATGAGCGCTTACTGCCTAGCCTTGTTGGAAGGGCAGGCTGAAGAGACAAAGACATAATTGCCAAAATTGCATAACTAGCTATGATACTAAAAAAAACAAAAAAACATGTAAAAGCAAAACAACTTTCTCTGTCACGAAAAAACTAATTTATTACTGTTTTTTTTTTTATATGTCAAACCACATGAGTGGTGAAATAATTAAGTGCTCATTTCACCCGCTGCTTGTTGAAATGTGCAACACATGCTTTCATTTTGGCGTCTCCAAATTAGCTGCTAATGGGGATGTAACGATATGAAATTGTCACACTGTTATCATTATGATTGTTGATGAATGTGCTGAAAAAGTAGACTACAGTACTTACAGTGCACACACTAAAATATTTTAACCAAGCTTTATTTTAAAAAATAAAACACATTTACCACTTTGTTCAATGGCACAATTAAATAGATCAGTTGAGGTATGACGTTTGTAATGGGAAAAGATGTTATGTAACTTGGTATTGTTTTCATGTTAGCAATTTAGCTAGCTCGCGATTAGCACACGAGTTGCCAGCTCTGGATGTAACTTGAGATGGACCGATTATCTGTGTCGATATTTGGCATTTTGATGTATATCTTATTGGTCTATTTTTATTGGTATCTGCATTTTTTTTTTCTTATTACAACTATAACTACAGAAGCAGATATAATATATACATATATGATACAAGTATTTAGTTTTTGAAAAAATGTCTAATTAGTGAAGTAGATAGTAATAACCACTGCTCAAACACCTGTACTGTGAAGCGCCGTCCAATCAACTGTGCTGCATTTGGCTTAACCTGAGCAGAAAGTATATCCTTATAGACTTCATCAATAAAACACGAGTGGATCTTGAGTTGTTCCAACCCTTCTCCAAACTTTCTTCTTCCCATCATTCTGGTACAGGTTGATCTTAGTCTTATCTGCTAAAATAATACTTTTACAGAACTGGGCTGGCTTCTTCAGGTGTTTTTTTGGAACGTCAATTCTGGCCTTTCCATTTTGTATACGTGTGTACGAGACAGGGGGTAAGTGACAAGCATGAACGCCAAACAAATTCCTCAGACAAATGAGTAATTTTTATTCAACGTAATTAGTGATTGGAAAGAATACAGACACTAAAAAAATATGTTCTGTTAAAAGACTAATGGTAACAATGTAAGCTAGCTGGTGGTGTTCTTGTAATATTTTTGTTTGAAACATGTGACTGAGCAAACAGCTGACCCCTTTAAAATGATGTTATTTCTTTCTAGTTCTTATATTCGTACTTTTCGAAAAATGTTGCATTGAATTCCTTTGGTGTTGGTATAAGTTTATTACTGCAGATTGATTAATTTATGTTGAAAATGTATATTTAATTAAACAAAACTGTCACGAGGGCATGACATACACAATTCTAATAAAATACAATTTTGTAACAACAAACACTTAAGTAAAACTCAAAATGAAAACAAAAAAATCAATAGAAGTGCAGATTTTAACACAAACAAAACATTCAACGCAATCGATGTGCCTGTTTTGTTAAGGGTAGTGCCAATTTAAAGTACATGAAATTGCCATCTGAAAAGTGCAGACATTTTTAAGTGGTGATAATGAGCCACAGCTGGAGAAAAGAGGAGACAGAGACCAAAGTTTGTACAGGTGAAATAATATCAATCCGATCATTTGCATTGAAAGCACAAAATATAAACTGCAATAGTCTGATAACCAGCAATAATAGCTTGTATCTTTCTCTTAGTGGCATTTTTGCGTTCTTTCCCTGCTTCACATCTCGTCAGAAGCAGCATGTATGCGAAGACGCCATTTAGCAAAACAAAACGGCGACCGCCATTATTACAAGTATTTTGTAAGTGTAAGTGTAAACATGGGTTTATTTACAAGTTGTATTGTTAGTAGTTTAAATGAAATCTGCGGTGATTGGCTAGTTGTTTTTGGTAGCAGCTATGCTAGCATGTCACGAGAGCGGCGATACAGTGTATACGTAATCACGTTTGTGCTGCAACCAGGGTTGAAATGGTGACAACAAAGTTTATTTTCCCCGAATCTTACTCTATTTAATCCAGTTTGTATGGATTTATTTTAAAAGCAAAATGAGAATGAAATGGTTGAAATCTACTTTTTTATTATTACTAACCGAATGCAGCTGAGATAGGCTCCAGCACCCCCGCGACCCCGAAAGGGACAAGCGGTAGAAAATGGATGGATGATGGATAGTCGCAAAACCTATTTTTAATCGCAAATGCAAGTAAATTGCACTGCACAGCCCTGGAATCCGCCGATCTCAAAATGTAACTATATTAAAATGTTATATTGTTAATACTGATACTTGAAAGGGAACTGCACTTTTTGGCGAATTTTGTTCACTATCATTATGAGAAACATGACGGATGGATTTTTTTTAATGCATTCTAAATATTAAATACATTCGATCAAAAAAACATCCAAACACCGCCATTGAGGTTTTATATATATGATGGAAGTATATATGTAATGTAGTAACAGGCACATTTATAATAACATTTAATATTTGCGCATTTTAATCATTTTAAGCATACGCAACTCATTAATTTCAAAAACACATCACGTTTGCTTTTTCTCTCTCTTCATTACTGATTTCTGCTCACTGTAGACTTCATGGGAGCCAACAAATAATAAAACATCACTTACTGTACAATGTCTGCTGTCATTGGGGTGCCAACTGCTAGGATGTTCATATATTCCCATTTAGATGAAAAATGTCTCATATTCCTCGCAAAGAAACGGGGTGGATGGAAGCTTTTTGTGTCGTCCTCGCCAGTTCCAGGTTCGAAATGGCTGTCAAAGACTCCCAACTTGTCGGATTTAATCCTTAGCCATCTACTGTCCAGGTGAGATGCATGATTTATGATCTACAATAAACTTACAGGGAGCAAGGAAGCGAGTAAACAGCAGACCACTCGATGATGTAAACATAGAAGTGATCACGGCACCACTATAAATAATTTGTCTGTGTTGGCGCTTATTATGACAATATTACCAATACTTGGTTAATATTCAAGTCACTAAATGTAAATTGAGTCTTGTTGGCGCTTTTGGAATGGTTATCGGATTTTATGGGTGCAATAGTGGAGCTCCCATTGGCTTAGCTGTAAGCTGACTTTTATTTACATGTATTTAATATTTTGAATGCATTAAAAAATGAATGCAATAAAAAAAAATCCATTTGATGTCCTGTCTTTCATAATGATTGTGAACAATAGGCAAAATTCCCAATAAAAGTCCAGTTCCCCTTTAAGATACCAACTTAAAGACGCAGTTTATTTGGAGCAATGGTAGTGATTATTATTAACACCGGGGAGCGGCTGCAGACTTTGTATTCACAATTAGCTTATAGCGACTATATTAGCCAGAGAGGATCGACGTTTGTGATCGGCAATGACGATTACACGTTTTCACGAAAATCGGCCGGTACCGATTGGTGGCCTATCGATTGGCACATCCCTAGTTGCTTATCATTTTCACTTCAAAGAGCGTTCTGTCTCCTCGTACAAATAGGTAATTTATTCAAAGTACACTTAAAATAATTGTTTAGTCCGTTAAGAGTTTTTGTGTTGGTGAAGGACCAGCATGTCAGCTAAAAATAGCTGCACTAAAATATATCTCAGGGAAAGCTTTGATTTTTCTCAGATTTGTATACTCCGCTGAGGATTTCAAAGACTATGAGAAGCACATGACATGCAGCCGACCACAAGTTTACAATAAGAAACTGTAGGCAGCGGAGATTGAATTAAGCAGTCACTCTGTGCTGAGCAGGGGGCTTTTCATCAAGTACGGAATTGAGGAGAACTACAAAAATGGTGCTTGTCTTTTGCGACTGAAAACTGAGAGAACAGCAGTAGTGTTTATTACCATTACACTACAATCATTTAGGCATACCAAAAATATTTTACGGTAGTTTTTATTGTCTTTACATACTATATTTTTAGGTGGTTATTTTTGATAGCTTGTGAAGGGAATGACCTTTGACAATACAATTAAAGTGGCAAACAGAGTTGGTGTATGTAGACGTCAGAGCCACAATGATATATAATACAAATATAACAATGACAATTATCATATTCACTTACAATTCAGTTGCAGTTGAGCTGTTATTGGTATGTGAGCGCTTGCCTATGGGATAAGACACTGAAAGAAAACATGGAAGCAAATGTGAATGTAATTTCCATCGACTTACCTAAAAAAAGCAATATTTGCAGCAATTGCATAAGCGTTTGTGTTATTGTTTTACAAAGGAACCCATGCATGCACGTTTGTATTACTATTTTCAAAGTCAAAAAATGCTCACATCGAGTGAATTGAGATAGCTTTGGCATTTATAGCTCCACCAACTACAAAAAGTGATTATTAAAATCAGATTGTTTAGTAAATTGCCTCGAAATAATTTCACATTACTTTTACATGCCGGTTAGCCGGCTGTCAGATGCTAGGCTAACTAGCTAAAGCTTGCCCTGCCATATTACTGTTGACTCATGCAACCCCACTAAATTCACTGCACCAGCCAAATTTGTATCAGTCAAATGCTGTGCAGTATTCACCAAGACGCCGACGCCAAACCCAAGCTAGTATGCGTCATTTTGGTAACTTACACAAGTGTCCGCCAGTCTTGTGTGTCCTTGCTTCGCCAAACACGCCTTTACGCAGCCAAGCGTAATGCTGCCTTCACTGACTGTGGGAACAGTGGGAAAAATGAACGGTATATGACGTGACCCAAACGTGTCCTCCTGATTATTTGCTTGGATCATTTTTTAAATAATAATGTATCTTTATATAGTCAAAAAATAATTGAATAAGTGAACATACATATGTTTTAATGTCTAATGTATGTTTCTTACAATACAGTGCTGTAAGAAGTTGCTCTTCCAACCTACAGATGGCGGCAAAGCGCCAAATGCCTCTCGCCAAGTTGCCAGAAGAAGAAAACTTGGTCATCTGTAGCTTCACGCCGTTGGGCCGCATGACGTGTGTGGTTGTTATCTTTTTAGTTACAATATTTGGATAAACAGGGAAAATGCCCAAGAAAGCTAAAGAAGAACCAGAGTGGGTGGACGACGAAGTCACTCCGGCTCCAACTGCAGGTAATATCAAACGATAAGATGATACGTACGGTGGTTAGATGGGCTAGCTAGCCACCGGCGCTAACTCAGACAAACTCCATTGAAAAAACCGCATATAAATGATGACCTCTGCATATACAGCTGATATCCATATCTTATTGTTAACTTACCAACATAATTTTAATCGATAGGCTCTTTTGTGCAATTCGGCTTTATTTTTTAATCAACCTAGCAGCAGCATTACAGTGAAATACTCACTTTTAGAATTAAACTATAGACAACTCCCCAAGTTGGAATGGAACGGAAATGAATGCAGCAATGCTCACGTCGGCGTGATGTATACAAATGATGCAATCCTGTGAAAAGCATGTGTAATGATGACAGTCGAGCCTTACTACGATGGCCTTACAATCTCTTTCCTTCATTTCATATCTTTAAGTTAACTTTAGCGTGAGTATTCAATTCAAATATCAAAGGAAGAGCACTTTTAAACACCGTATTGCTACGTTTTGAAAGAAGGTGTGGGTTGTACTGCAAAATGTTGGTATCGTTCGGATACCAAGTTCTAGGGCTGGGTGATATGGACGAAAAAGTATATCTCGATATATTTTTACTTAAACTCGATATTCAATATATATCTCGCTATATTTTTCCGGTGAAAGTATACATATAAAGATATTCATTTTTGAGCGAGATTCACTGAAATTGAAGTGAATGACAACTAGGGATGATGTTTGATAAGAAATTATCGAGTTCGAGGCCATTATCGAATCCTCTTATCGAACCGATTCCTTATCAATTCTCTTATCGAATCCAGATAAGTTGTTGTATATGGAAAAAACACACTATATTTGGTTTAACAAAAGATCACTTTTATTTTATAAGAAAAAAATAAAATAAAATAAAATGGGCAGCACGGTTGGAGAGGGGTTAGTACGTCTGCCTCACAATACAAAGGTCCTGAGTAGTCGTGAGTTCAATCCCGGCCTCTGGATCTTTCTGTGTGGAGTTTGCATGTTCTCCCCGTGACTGCGTGGGTTCCCTCTGTGTACTCCGGCTTCCTCCCACCTCCAAAGACATGCACCAGGGAATAAGTTGATTGGCAACACTAAATTGGCCCTAGTGTGTGAATGTGAGTGTGAATGTTGTCTGTCTATCTGTGTTGGCCCTGCGATGAGGTGGCGACATGTCCAGGGTGTACCCCGCCTTCCGCCCGATTGTAGCTGAGATAGGCTCCAGCGCCCCCCGCGACCCCAAAGGGAATAAGCGGTAGAAAATGGATGGATGGAAATAAATAAAATATTGACTGTTGTTACCCCCCTAAAAAAATAAAATAAAAGTATATTAAGTGGGATTTTTCAGAAAAACAAATATATACAGTAACACAAAAACAACCTGTCTCTGTGATCACTATAGGTGTATAAATAAATAATATAGTGTTAAATAAAATCAGTCCCTTGGGCACAAAACTGAAAATAATACAGCTCTCCAAAAAGTGCACTTCTGCTGCTATTGGAACATCCTTCTGGGGTCCATCAGTGTGGCCTCCTCCAGGAATGACTGCACGTCCTTGTCCTGGAGGGAAAATGAGGGATAGACACAGCATAGAATTAGGGGGGAAAATAGCTGAATGTGAAGACTAGGATGTCTGTTATTAAGTATTTAGCATTAGTATGTGGAATTAAATGATGGACTGGATTAAGTAATGAAGTTAAACATTGTTCTGATATGATTCACTTTAAGAGGTTGTTCAAATTAATAGTGCTTACAAAGTACAAAGAAGAATTATGAGAAATACTTTTAACCTTATTGAAAATAAGATATTCTTCATCTCAGTATATTAATAATGACTGAATTAATTAATTACATATTACAAAACTGTTGTATATACTAATTCACAGATGTTATTTTATTATAAAAAGGTCAGTAAATGATGTATATATTTGTAAACGCTCTGAAGTGGGAAAGGGGTAGTATTAAATAAGCTTTACTTCTTCCTACTCCTTTTCGGACATGATGTAAAGTGAAATGATATGAAACTGTGATGTGTTATGCTGTAAGTGTGTTCATGTACGAAATAAACTAAAGAAAGAAAGAAAGCACTAGTTTATTAGACAGACCTGCATACTCTGGAGTGGTGTAGGCTACAAGATACTGTTAACGTTATCAGGCACATACAAAAGGGTTAACGTTACCAGTAGCCACTGACTATGCTTAGGTAACGTTAGTCTAGCTAACATTACTGCAGTCCTGGTTGACATAAGAGGTAACCTTAATTTAGCCTAAAGGCTACAAGTGAGCAGATATGGAAATTAACCGGCAACAGTTAACGTTAGTTACTCACCAGCACTATCACTGGAATTGGCGCGAGGGGCGAGCTTCGTCATCTCTGTCGCTGCTTCTCCACGACACCTTTCTCTAACCTTCATCATGCTTGTTGTACTTCCCTCCCCTTACATGAGAGCGAAGCCTGGCAATAATTGCAGATAGCCGTTTCCTCGTCGTATTTTTTTGTAAAATGAAGCCATGCCTTGAGGCGTTTTTTCCGGTCCATTGTTGTTGCTGCTTCTGTATCTGCCGCCTAATGACTGAGCTACGTCATTTCCTGGAACTGGCCACAGGGCATATCCTGTGGGACGGGATTCGTTCCCAGGGATTCGAATAAAGAACCAACTCTTTTTCTTTACTATAGTGGCCTCGATAACGGGAACCGGTTCTCAAAAAGGGATTCAAGTCCATGGAATCGGTTCTTTTTTTATCGAACAACCGGGAGAACCGGTTTCGAACATCATCCCTAATGGCAACTGTACTGTAAACAGTCAGTGGCACTTTTATTAACCCACTTAGTCAAGGTAGGTATTAACAGCACAGAAAATAAACTGTTTAAGTAGCACTTAATTACATAACATGAATACAATAGAAACATATTCTTTCTACGTAAAATAAATAACATAACTGTGCAAATAATACGAAATGTATCAAACTCAGATAAAAAATACATTTGCAGGCAGGCACTTTTTTAATTCCCAGTCGACAATGTAATGGACTGTCACACACATACGATTCTGGTCAGCGCCAAGTAAGTGACTTTACTTAATTGTGCGGATAGCAAGATCATAGGATCTTCCTCACTTCGGCATACATTTTTGGCAGCATTTCTCGTGCGAATTATGCCTAGCTTGGCAACTCGTGAACAGTTTTGATTTGGACTTACATGGTAAACAACTTAAATTAATGTTTTATCCAGACTAGGGCTGCAACTAACGATTAATTTGATAATCGATTAATCTGTCGATTATTAATTCGATTAATCGATTAATAATCGGATAAAAGAGACAAACTACATTTCTATCCTTTCCAGTATTTTATTGAAAAGAAAAAACAGCATACTGGCGCCATGTTCTTTCAACTTGCCAAATAAAACAAGGAAAATGTTACAAAAATGCACACTTTTGACACACCTGCTATAGATAATAAAAAATTAAATCTGATAAATCTATCGATAAAAAGCAGAGCCTGGTGACTCGTGCGTTTATAATAACTCTCTCGCTCTCTGTCTCTGCCCCTCCCTCACGAATGCTGCTGCGCGCACAATTTGTTTAGTTTTTAATAGAGATGTCCGATAATATCGGCCTGCCGATATTATCGGCCGGTAAATGCGTTAAAATGTAATATCGGAAATTATCGGTATCATTTTTTTTATTAGCGGTATCGTTTTTTTTTTAAATGTCCTTTTCTTTTATTAAATCAACATAAAAAACACAAGATACACTTACAATTAGTGCACCAACCCAAAAAACCTTTCTCCCCCATTTACACTCATTCACACAAAAGGGTTGTTTCTTTCTGTTATTAATATTCTGGTTCCTACATTATATATCAATATACCGGTATATCAATACAGTCTGCAAGGGATACAGTCCGTAAGTACACATGATTGTGCGTGCTGCTGGTCCACTAATAGTACTAACCTTTAACAGTTAATTTTACTAATTTTCATTAATTACTAGTTTCAATGTAACTGTTTTTATATTGTTTTACTTTCTTTTTTATTCAAGAACATTTTTTTAATTTATTTATCTTATTTTATTTTATTATTATTTTTTTAAAGTATTTTATCTTCACCATACCTGGTTGTCCAAATTAGGCATAATAATGTGTTAATTCCACGACTGATATATCGGTTGGTATCGTATCGGTTGATATCGGTATCGGTAATTAAAGAGTTGGACAATATCGGAATATCGGATATCGGCAAAAAGCCATTATCGGACATCCCTACTTTTTAACCCCTTCTTAACCCTAAATGTACATTGTTAATATACGCAACCATAACTCAAAATGCCGAACATTTCAGGCATTTAAGAAACACCGCCCGGACAGCCCCGCAAAGAGGACATGTCCGGTGAAAAGAGGACGTATGGTCAGTCTATCCTAGCCCGGTCGCTGCTACCATGCTAGCAGCGATCGGTTTCACCGGACATGTCCTCTTTTGCTAGCATGCTAGCAGCTAACGGGCTACGGTAGACTGACCATACGTCCTCTTTTCACCGGACATGTCCTCTTTTGCGGAGCTGTCAAGGCGGAGTTTCTTTAATGCCTCAAATGTCCGGCATTTTGAGTATTGTTTACACAACGTGCAGTATGTTACTTAATATGTCCGTGTGGAAACTCGTTGGGTACACCTCCGCACCGAACCGAAACCCCCGTACCGAAACGGTTCGATACAAATGCACGTACCGTTACACCCCTATTATTTTGATTATTGTTTCTCAGCTGTTTGTAAATGTTGCAGTTTATAAAGGTTTAAAAAAAAACATAGCCTCAGCGCATGCGCATAGCATAGATCCAACGAATCGATGACTAAATTAATCGCCAACTATTTTTATAATCGATTTAATCGATTAGTTGTTGCAGCCCTAATCCAGACGCATACATTTGTCCAAATGTAGCCAAGTAGACACATTGTGGGTTTCCTGGTCGTCGTCTACATAGCTAAAAGAAAAACCTAAAGAAGAGAATCCCTCTGCCATCTTCCACTAGTTTTATTAATATTTAAATCGCCCGCTTGAATATTTCCCTCTTGTCTACTCCGACTCTCGTTGTCATTTGGGATGTCTGTTGTGATTTCCCTTCCTGGTTCCATGACCCGCCCTATCTTGCCTCTGATTGGCCTGTCCCTAATGTTTTGCCCTAATCTCAACCAATCGTGACTCATCATAGTAAACAACCAACCAACCCTTGATCTTCTTATACGTGCGAGCACATCTTGGAAGGAGGAAGGGGAGGGGTTTAGTAGCCCATGGGGTGTTCTGAGGTAGTGGGAAGCGGTGGGGAGAATCAAGGAACACAACAAATAAGCGGTGTTTGGTCATTTCAACGTGAAATAAATTATATCCATATTACGATATTTTCTTGATTCAGATCTTGTTTAAAAATATATCGATATACCTTACAAACTCAATATATCACCCAGCCCTACCAAGTACATACAGGACACATATATCAAGTGAATACAGAAAGTGTCAGACACCGATACTGTTACCCATAGGGATGATGCTCGTACCCGGTTTTCCTGTTTGTTCGATAAGAAAAGAACCGAGTCCTCGGACTCGAATCCCTTTTTGAGAACCGGTACCCGTTATCGAGACCACTATAGTAAAGAAAAAGAGTTGGTTCTTTATTCGAATCCATGGGAACGAATCCCGTCCCGACAAGAAATACCCCGTGATACATCACAAGAAATGACGTCACGTACCATTTGTCACGGTGGGGTGCTGCGGTTCGTTCCCGGGACGCAAAACTGACGGCTCCGGACGAAAGCGTGCAGGTAGGAGATGATTTATTTCTCATAAATCATACACATTACAACAAACAGAAACGAAACAAAAGGAAAGCGTGCCGTTCGCACGAGAAGCTAAAGCAAAAACGTACTTAGCACAGGAATACTAGAAGCTAAGGTAACTTTAGCACAGGAATCATGAGCTCGGAAACCAGAATGCCAACGTAACTGTTGCAAATGCAAACAATGAAGCCACGATGAGTGACCGGAAAAGGCAGGCTTAAATAGAGTCTCTGATGAGTAACAGGTGCGCGTACAAGGCAGGTGAAAATCATAAGTAACCACGGTGACTAAAACAAACCCCCGAAGTGCACAAAACAACTAAGGAAGTCCAAAACTAACAGAACATAACTACCGGTAAACAAAACATGATCCGACAAATATATACATCATTTACTGACCTTTTTATAATAAAATATCTGTGAATTAGTATATACAACAGTTTTGCAATATGTAATTAATTAATTCAGTCATTATTAATCTACTGAGATGAAGAATATCTTATTTTCAATAAGGTTGAAAGTATTTCTCATAATTCTTCTTCTTTGTACTTTGTAAGCACTATTCATTTGAACAACCTTTTAAACTGGATCATATCAGTACAATGTTTAACTTCTTTACTTAATCCATTCCATCATTTAATTCCACATCATTTTAGCTGTTTGCAATTTTACCAAATCATCGAACTTTAATATTTTTGACTCAATAAATAAAGTGTTTGTATGTTCTCTATATCCAACATTATGTATCAGTCTAATTGATCTTTTTTGTAACACAGTTAACGAATGTAGCGCACATTTGTAGTTATTTCCCCACATTTCTGCACAATAACTCAGATATGGTAATACTATAGTAGCGAGCAGTAGAGAATGTGAAGTGATTTGTTAAACCAAATATTGTGTTTTTTTCCATATACAACAATCTATCTGGACTCGATAAGAGAATTGATAAGGAATCTGTTCGATAAGAACCGTTTGACAAATTAGAAACTCCGTGAGTGTGTCACATCCAGGTTGCCAGTTACGCACTGCCATCTTCGTCTAGGTACTGCCACTGGTAAAGTTACTAAACATGTCAGACCTTAGTAAATCTAAAAGGCCTCGTTACGATTCTCAACTTATTCATGACAAAGCCAGGAACAAAACAAGGATTTGTATCGGGGATGCCTTTGAAAGATGGAGACGATTGAAGGCGGAGAAGATTTTTTTATCTGACGCCAAACTAGCTAATTTCCTCCTTGATAGGTAAGTATGGTAAAGTAAAAAAAAAGATTTGCAAGGTGTGGCGGTAATGAAAATACCATGGCGGCGCGCCACATTCAATTACATTAAGGGGAAACCTTTATCCGTGTAAAACCTTTGCTTTGTGTTATAGTTGACTCAGAAAAATGAATGTAATATTTAAGAACAGACTAGTCTTTATTGGAATTGCAATGATATTGAATAGTAATAATTTAGCATTAATTATGAATCAGTTTTGGAATTTGTCAAGTGCCAATATAAAATGAACACCCCTGACACTTAAGTTTCCCATCATCTGTTGTGCCACCATTGTTCTTTTGTACTTACAGAAAAAACTGTGAAAAAGGGGAAAAAAGATAAAAAAGGCAAAAAGAGCGTGAGTACATGCAAAAAAAAATATATACATATATTTTTTTTTGTTTATGTTAAACATGATTTTTGATTTGCTGTGTATTGTTTTCCACCAGTTTTTTGAGGAACTGCAGACCGACATCAAAGTTGAGGAGGTAGATGAGGTGACCGTGTCAGATCCTAAACAGGTAATTTATCGGCAATAGGCCAGTAATGATCATGCAAATAGCATTATTTGGTATACAATTTATCCTTCCACTTTAGGAGTGAAACGATTTCCCGAATAATTACATTACCTAGATTAAAAAAGATTATCGAGTATTTTTATCTGCTTCCATGAATCGTTTATTTAATGGTATAGCTAAAAACACAATACTACTTTTAGCCAACGGCCAATGATAAATTAGCCGTGCTAGTTAAAACTGTCAATATTATAGCTAATAGCACAAGTGTTTGAGACATACTGTGGCTTTACTGATGTGCATGGTGTCAGGGATAGCAATGTAATGTTGGGACAACATGGCTCGGGTAATAGAGCGGCCGTGCCATTAACTTGAGGATTGCAGGTTCGATCCCAGCTTCCGCCATCCTAATCACGTCCATTGTGTCCTTGGACAAGAGACACTTCACCCGTGGTTAGGGCCTTGCATGGGAGCTCCTGCCATCAGTGTGTGAATGTGGAAATAGTGTCAAAGTGCTTTGAGTACTTTGAAGGTATTTTAATTACAGCAAGGTGGTCTTGCCGCTGGGCCTTAGGCCTGTCGCACCTCCACCGGTACCTGTGGTGGACTGTGCATGGCAGGGACGTCCTCTTCCCTGAGGCAGGCCTAAACCAGACCGCATACCAGAAGTAGAAAAGGGCTATACAAGTATAGTCCATTTACCATTTATGTTTGTTTAAAAATACAGCCATAGTAATGTGAAATACGTGTTTTCAAAAAGAATGGTTGTTAGCCCTGATCGCTAATTGGCGAGCATACGCTACTTCCGGTAATTTCACGATAAAATCATATTAAAAATCCATCCATCCATCCATCCATCCATCTTCTTCCGCTTATCCGAGGTCGGGTCGTGGGGGCAGCAGCCTAAGCAGGGAAGCCCAGACTTCCCTCTCCCCAGCCACTTCGTCCAGCTCTTCCTGTGGGACCCCGAGGCGTTCCCAGGCCAGCCGGGAGACATACTCTTCCCAACGTGTCCTGGGTTTTCCCCGCGGCCTCCTACCGGTCGGACGTGCCCTAAACACCTCCCTAGGGAGGCGTTCGGGTGGCATCCTGACCAGATGCCCGAACCACCTCATCTGGCTCCTCTCGATGTGGAGGAGCAGCGGCTTTACCGTATTTTCCGCACCATTAGCCGCACCTAAAAACCACAAATTTACTCAAAAGCTGACAGTGCGCCTTTTAACCCGGTGCGCTTTATATATGGATAAATATTAAGATTCATTTTCATAAAGTTTCGATCTCGCAACTTAGGTAAACAGCCGCCATCTTTTTTCCCGGTAGAACAGGAAGCGCTTCTTCTTCTACGCAAGCAACCGCCAAGGTAAGCACCCGCCCCCATAGAACAGGAAGCGCTTCTTCTTCTACTGTAAGCAACCACCCGCCCCCGGAAGAAGAAGAAAAAACGCGCGGATATCACCGTACGTTTCATTTCCTGTTTACATCTGTAAAGACCACAAAATGGCTCCTACTAAGCGACAAGGACCCGGTTCATGAAAAGACGCAATCTCTCCATCCGCACACGGATTACTACCGTATTTCACAGCAACTGATATTCCTGTGAACCGCACTGTGGAACGGGAGCACGTACGGTGAATATTCGCACCACAGGGAATGAGAAGTCATCCTTCACTGTGGTTCTAGCTTGCCATGCTAACTTCCACCCATGGTGATATTCAAAAGGAAGACCTTGCCAAAAGAGACCTTTCCAGCCGGCGTCATCATAAAAGCTAACTCGAAGGGATGGATGAAGAAAAGATGAGCGAGTGGTTAAGGTAAGTTTAAGTTTACGCGAAGAGGCCGGGTGGCTTTTTTCACGCAGCTCTGTCCATGTTGATATACGTATGTTTGTGATTGCACATTTGCGTACATTTTGGGAGTGAACAGAGTTGTTAGAACGCTGGTTTTTAATATATTATTAAAGTTTGACTGACCTATCTGACTGTTTTTTTGACATTCCTTTAGCGCAGTTAGATGCGGCTTACAACACGGGGCGGCTTATTGGTGGACAAAGTTTTGAAATATGCCGTTCATTGAAGGCGCGGCTTTTAACCCAGGGCGCCTTATGATGCGGAAAATACGGTACTTTGAGCTCCCCCCGAATGACAGAGCTTCTCACCCTATCTCTAAGGGAGAGCCCCGCCACCCGGCGGAGGAAACTCATTTCGGCCGCTTGTAAAGCTCATGACCATAGGTGAGGATGGGAACGTAGATCGACCGGTAAATTGAGAGCTTTGCCTTCCGGCTCAGCTCCTTCTTCACCACAACGGATCGATACAGCGTCCGCATTACTGAAGACGCCGCACCGATCCGCCTGTCGATCTCACGATCCACTGTTCCCCCACTCGTGAACAAGACTCCGAGGTACTTGAACTCCTCCACTTGGGGAAAAATCTCCTCCCCAACCCGGAGATGGCACTCCACCCTTTTCCGGGCGAGAACCATGGACTCGGACTTGGAGGTGCTGATTCTCATCCCAGTCGCTTCACACTCGGCTGCGAACCAATCCAGTGAGAGCTGAAGATCCTGGCCAGATGAAGCCATCAGGACCACATCATCTGCAAAAAGCAGAGACCTAATCCTGCAGCCACCAAACCAGATCCCCTCAACGCCTTGACTGCGCCTAGAAATTCTGTCCATAAAAGTTATGAACAGAATCGGTGACAAAGGGCAGCCTTGGCGGAGTCCAACCCTCACTGGAAACGTGTCCGACTTACTGCCGGCAATGCGGACCAAGCTCTGGCACTGAGCATACAGGGAGCGGACTGCCACAATCAGACAGTCCGATACCCCATACTCTCTGAGCACTCCCCACAGGACTTCCCGAGGGACACGGTCGAATGCCTTCTCCAAGTCCACAAAACACATGTAGACTGGTTGGGCAAACTCCCATGCACCCTCAAGGACCCTGCCGAGAGTATAGAGCTGGTCCACAGTTCCACGACCAGGACGAAAACCACACTGTTCCTCCTGAATCCGAGGTTCGACTATCCGGCGTAGCCTCTTCTCCAGTACACCTGAATAGACCTTACCGGGAAGGCTGAGGAGTGTGATCCCACGATAGTTAGAACACACCCTCCAGTTCCCCTTCTTAAAGAGAGGAACCACCACCCCGGTCTGCCAATCCAGAGGCACCGCCCCCGATGTCCACGCGATGCTGCAGAGTCTTGTCAACCAAGACAGCCCCACAGCATCCAGAGCCTTAAGGAACTCCGGGCGGTCATCTACCCCTGGGGCCTTGCCACCGAGGAGCTTTTTAACTACCTCAGCAACCTCAGCCCCAGAAATAGGAGAGCCCACCACAGACTCCCCAGGCACTGCTTCCTCATAGGAAGACGTGTTGGTGGGATCGAGGAGGTCTTCGAAGTATTATCAACGCCATACACGGCGTTGATAGTGCACTGCTTCCCCTTCCTGAGGCGGCGGATGGTGGTCCAGAATTGCTTCGAAGCCGTCCGGAAGTCGTTTTCCATGGCTTCCCCGAACTCCTCCCATGTCCGAGTTTTTGCCTCTGCGACCGCTGAAGCCGCACACCGCTTGGCCTGTCGGTACCTGTCCGCTGCCTCAGGAGTCCTATGAGCCAAAAGAACCCGATAGGACTCCTTCTTCAGCTTGACGGCATCCCTCACCGCCGGTGTCCACCAACGGGTTCTAGGATTACCGCCACGACAAGCACCAACTACCTTGCGGCCACAGCTCCAATCAGCCGCCTCGACAATAGAGGCGCGGAACATGGTCCATTTGGACTCAATGTCCAGCACTTCCCTCGTGACATGTTCAAAGTTCTTCCGGAGGTGGGAATTGAAACTCTCTCTGACAGGAGACTCTGCCAGACGTTCCCAGCAAACCCTCACAATGCGTTTGGGCCTGCCAGGTCTGTCCGGCATCCTCCCCCACCATCGCAGCCAACTCACCACCAGGTGGTGATCGGTAGAAAGCTCCGCCCCTCTCTTCACCCGAGTGTCCAAAACATGAGGCCGCAAATCCGATGACACAACTACAAAGTCGATCATGGAACTGCGGCCTAGGGTGTCCTGGTGCCAAGTGCACATATGGACACCCTTATGTTTGAACATGGTGTTCGTTATGGACAATCTGTGACGGGCACAAAAGTCCAATAACAAAACACCGCTCGGGTTCAGATCCGGGCAGCCATTCTTCCCAATCACGCCTCTCCAGGTTTCACTGTCGCTGCCAACATGAGCATTGAAGTCCCCCAGTAGAACGAGGGAATCACCCGGGGGAGCACTCTCAAGTACTCCCTCGAGTGAATCCAAAAAGGGTGGGTACTCTGAGCTGCGGTTTGGCGCGTAAGCGCAAACCACAGTCAGGACCCGTTCCCCCACCCGAAGGCGGAGGGAAGCTACCCTCTCGTCCACCGGGTTGAACTCCAACGTACAGGCTCTGAGCCGGGGGGAAACAAGAATTGCCACCCCAGCTCGTCGCCTCTCACTGCCGGCAACGCCAGAGTGGAAGAGAGTCCAGCCCCTCTCGAGAGAACTGGTTCCAGAGCCCTTGCTGTGCGTCGAAGTGAGTCCGACTATATCTAGCCGGAACTTCTCCACCTCGCGCACTAGCTCAGGCTCCTTCCCCCCCAGCGAGGTGACGTTCCACGTCCCAAGAGCTAGCTTCTGTAGCCGAGGATCGGACCGCCAAGTGCCCTGCCTTCGGCTGCCGCCCAGCTCACATCGCACCCGACCTCTATGACCCCTGCTATGGGTGGTGAGCCCATTGGAGGGGGGACCCACGTTGCCTCTTCGGGCTGTGCCCGGCCGGGCCCCGTGGGGACAGGCCCGGCCACCAGGCGCTCGCCATCGTGCCCCACCTCCGGGCCTGGCTCCAGAGGGGGGCCCCGGTGATTATTTCCAAAAATAATGTTTTAATCCTCTTGCAATTTTTTTCAATATTTTAAATGTCTTTATATACACATTAACATTGATCCAACACACTGTGGTGACCAGATAAATGGAAGCACAAGATGTCTTTCAATCAGCAATGCACACACTCAGCAACACACAGGAGCAATCAGGACACGATGCAATTTGCCTGTCCCTCCAACAAGGAGGACCCACCTTAATCGCTGCTGTGCCAATCATAAGACTACGTCAGGTTCCCTGAGATTGGTCAAAAGCTAGCTAGCAGCTAGTTAAAGTTTATGTGTTTGAATTGTAAAAATGCATAATTTAAGAGATAAACCTATCCTCTTGTTGGCTCAATAACTACGACGACAACTGTACGTGAGTGAATGTGTGAGTGAATTATATTTGTATAGCGCTTTTCTCTAGTGACTCAAAGCACTTTTACATAGTGAAACCCAATATCTAAGTTACATTTAAACCAGTGTGGGTGGCACTGGGAGCAGGTGGGTAAAGTGTCTTGCCCAAGGACACAACGGCAGTGACTAGGATGGCGGAAGCGGGGATCAAACCTGGAACCATCAAGTTGCTGGCACGGCCACTTTACCAACCGAGCTATACCGCCCCATACGTAATAATGTCTTTGCTGCAACTCCTGCATCACGACAACGGCTCACTCCCGCTTAACGTCACTTCCGCTCCACAACCACGTCATTCGCACATGCGCAGTCAGGAATGTAGCACGTAACAAACTGCCCTTTTCTCTTTAAAGAAAAATAGTGCACAGAAAATATGTATTTTTGTGTCCTTAATGGATAGTCAGGTTTAAAGTTTGAGGTTTAATAACTGAAGTAGAACAGTGAAGAAAAAATATTTGTTGTTAAGTCCATTTGACTTTAAGCTGCCATACACTTTTGCTGAGAGCCCTCAGCAAAACAAGTGCAGACACTCCTTTCTTGGTCAAACAGTCAGCAAGCTGCTCCTTATTTGCTGACCACATGGTTTGCTGCATAGTCCCAGAGTGGATGAGTTCATTGATACTGCTGATCTCGACCCATTTTCTCTGTGACTGTGGTGATCTAAGAGTACTGTGTAGTTAAGAAAACTGCACTGTCCATGCCATCTCTCCGAACAACTCTCCTGCTCTGCCAGCATATGGGCAAGAATCTTCCACCCTCTCCAGAAACTTGATTAGGTGCCCACCTTAAGTGTCTCTAAATGGAAGATTTCCTATAGATGAAACACTGAACACCACCTGCTGCTTGTACTGGTCAGCATGACGACATTTGTCTTCCATCTGCAGCGTCACTTCTTTCAGTTTTTTCTTCGTACGGCGAGCAATCTTGTTGGCTGACCCTCTCTCTTTTGTTTCCTGCTCCAGTTGCTCCTCCAGCTGCAGGTCCTTTGCTTCCAAGGCTATGATTGAGGCCTTAAACTTGGACACGACGACCCCCTTCAGCTAAGCTCGTCAAACTTGAATGGTCTTGCACTTTGTATGCCTTTTCATTTTCAGCAACTCGGTCTGTTAGTTGGCTGACATAATGATGATGCCATTTTCGCTTCACACTGTTCTAGTGCAAGCTGTGTCAATCACAGCATATCCCAAAGACTACCATGAAGATTTCTGTGTTAAACAACATGTCGTTAGACAATTAAGTAATGTTGCATTCTTCACGCTCTGGTCCTCCTTCAACTTCTGTGAGTTTAGCATAGTCATTTTTGTGGGGGCAGTCCTTTGCCCAGTGATATACACTTAGGCAGACTGCACATCTCGTTCTCCTACCATATCTGTTAAGCGGATTGATATCTTGAATATCTGTTTGATGTTGCATATTTGACTGACTTCCTCTCCTGTCCGTAAACTTTGTGTAGTAGGCAGCGTCAGTTGCATCTCCGCTCACCTGCAGTGCACCAGTTCTCATCTGTGGCATAGTATCGCAGTGTTTATTAGCTTGAATGCTAACACCGCATCCGGGAGCTCCATTTTAAACTGCCAAATTCTGTTGTATCTCTGTTCAAACTCAACAATGTAATCCACCATCGAAACACCATTGTATTTCATTATCTGGTGTCTGGTACGTTATCCGACTACGCCCCGCATTGGCGGTCCTTTTCCTCCTTGAAAAACAGAGTCCAGTTCTTTCAAAAGTGTAGTCAGACCATCATCTTTGTTGAAATCCCCTGCGGGTATTTACAATGCGCTGTACCTCACTCTTCCCATTAGCGACAAGGCAACCGCCAAGGCCTGCTTCTTCTTTTCCAAGTCGGAATCAGTCTCCAAATTTCTACCTCATTTTTCCATCTTTCGTAAGATTTCTTCTCATTTAACGCTGGCGGAACTTTATAATTACCAGCGGCCATCCTCTGCTACCAATGTTGGCTCAATAACTACGACAACTGTACATTTTAATGACTTAACTGCAACTCCTGCATCACAACAACAGCAGCTTACTCCTGTAAAACAACAACGTTACTTCCGTTCCACAACAATGTCATTCACACATGCACAGTGAGAAATGTAGCACCTAACACTCCATTTCTGAAACTGCAGGTTAAGAAGGCACCTTTAGGATCAATTTGAATTAAAGCACAATTGTATACAAGATACATAAGTAGGGGGTCTCAACTCTATCTTTCCATCCACTTGGGGGGTCCTGTTGAAGTCCCCTGCACTAGTGTAATTATGATGATAGTATAATAGTAAATATGCAAGTGAATGTGATTAATGATAAATATGCGACAATATGTACATTTTATGATGTGTCTTAAGTGAAATGGCAGTGTGCTTTATTTGTATTAAAAATTGAAGACAGGTCGTAAAATAAGTGATCAGTAGAGCCTTATCCATCCATCCATTTTCTATCGCTTGTCCCTTTCGCGATCCCTGGGGTGGCTGGATCGTATCCCAGCTGCATTCGGGTGGAAGGCAGAGTACACCCTGGACAAGTCGCCACCTCATCCCATATGAGACAAAATACAACAGTCATCCTTTTGTATTCGTTTTTGTTGACACTCTCCTTTAAACAAATTAAAGTTTAATGGGAAATTAATTTGCCAGTTTACCTCCAATTTTTTAAACAATTTTTGGGGGTAAATCACTATAGGAGTGGAACCTAAAAGGTAGAAGACACTAGTGTGGCCAACCTCCCTTTCTATAGAATGTTTAAAATTGTCCTGTAGGAAACAATGATGGGCATTTCAGTCAATGTCTTGGCTATGAGGAATGTTTTAAGTAAATGTAAAGTTTAACATGTGTTAGTATGGTTTGATACAAATTACAGAGTGTCCCTGAAGTGTGGACACATGATGACATTTCAGTGTGAACAATGTTCTCCAGTCTCATAAAAAGAAGAAGGAGCGGCGGAAAGGAAAAGGTGGTGATGCAGCCAAGGACAGCCATGAAGATGTCACGCTGAAACTTAAACATCTCTCAGTACAAGCCGATGATGATGATGATGATGATGATGAGCCTGGTAGGAAATAACACTGTTCATCATGACTTGCTTGTAATGTCACACCATTATTAAAGCAAGTCCTCTCCTTTTCTCCTTGCAGTCGTCGCCCCAAAGAAAGGGAAACAGAAGAACAAGGTTTGTTATTGTCTTACTAGTGCTTCACATGCTGGCATTGTGAACCATTGATGTTGTCCGGCAGGGTGGAAACATATTTGCAACTCTCAGCCAGGGAATGAGTGATCAGGATGAGAACTCCGATTTGGACGAGGAAGACAAATGTGAGAAAAAGGTACAATGTTGCTCCTTTACCCATGTTGTGCCTAGTACCCATTGAAAATCGAGCTAGCTTGACTACCACCAGTATTCATTGGACAGGGACATGAGCCGGAGGTGACATAAGTAACATCTCAGCAATGGCAAGGGTAGTATTAGCATATGATCGATACTAGAGTGATTAGATCGATATTTTAATTTAAAAAAATCTTGTTTTGTCTTTTTTAGTTAGTGTTTAAAAACTTGGAATAATTCCCTTATACAGAGGATGACTTTGTGGGGGGATAAAACCAAAGGATTTACAAGAGTAGTAGTCAGTAGTTTTTGCTTTTGTTTTGTTATTGTGTACTAATTGACTTTGTTTCGCTCAAATAAGTGTATGTGTTAAGAGAATAAGGAACTAGTTTGATTATTCAATTCAATGTCAATAGCACTCACCATAACACAAAACATTTACAGTTATTACACGTGATTGATATTGGCCGATCTCACTCATGGATGATCGGAATTGGTATCATAAAACCCTGATCGAAACATCCCTAGTTTTTGTAGTTATTTTCCCTACATGTCCACACAATAACTCCCATTTGGTAACCATTCAAATACATCTGGCCACGCAATGTCGTATATTTTTGATGTGAGATCTCCAGGTCATTTGATCAACCGTAATAACACCAAGAAGTTGATGTTCGAGCATCTTTGCCTCCCATTTGTACATGTGTTTATCTGCAATTGCCAAATAGCATTTTAGTCTTGAATGTTGCTGAGGTTGCAGTTGCTATCTTAATTTACTTTGTGTTCTTCTGTCCTCTACAGTCCAGAGTAAATGATGAGGATGAGAAGCCTAAGAAGACCAATAAACCGAAAGAAATTGTAAGTAATTAAATATCAGTGTTTGCGACCAACCTTTCCTTCTGGTTGCTGAGAGGTGAAAATGAAATCTTTGAGCTACTGTATAAAGACGCCGAGACCCAGAGTGCGGTTTGTGTATTAATCAAAACACTCCTTTGTATTACATAGGTCATTAAGGGTATTGTGGCAAGATTGTAGTATAATACACAATAAGTCTCGCGATAGTTTATAACATGATAGAAAATGAGTCCCGCAATAATCTGTAATATGATACACAATGATAAACCTTGCAATAGTTTGTAGTATGATAGACAATTACACAATAATATATGATAGTTACATATAATTCTTACATAAAATTACCAGGGTTACACCATCATATAGTACAGCGGTCAACAAAAGTATGGCAATTCAATTATGTCCATAATCCTGTTTCCTGCCCTGCACAGGTGAATGATAGTCTTTTGAATACTTCGTGCATACGTATAACACACCAATGCCCACGTGACCAGCACGACCCTTCAATCCTGCAGACACGCCTCCACACACATTGCTCCCCAAAACCTTCATTCTATCGCCTTCAATCAGTGTTCACACTTGCGTTAAATTATGGCGGACATGTACTTACCATTGTTATTACACCTTGTTATTTTACTAAACAAACTAAAGTGCTTTATTTATATTATTTATCTTAATTAATGGATACTGTGTCATTTCTTCATGGCCGCGTGTTTACAATTGTATTTTCTGTATTGCAAATGGTAGTAGTTATGACAAGTCTTTAAGCTAATTTGATGTGTGTTTTGATTGGATTAATTATATGGCAAGTGAATATGCTGTCTGTAACTGGCAATCATTTTTGTCGAAAAAGAAACGCTCAGTGCAGAGTGAAGATGAAGACGAGAAGGATGACAGTGATGGAGGTGACATGATGATGGTCTGTCTGTTCTTCCAGTTCGCTATTGCTTTTTCTTTTTTCCGGCTCTGTGTTTTTAATGTTGGTCCATGTCAAAGCAGAGTGCGGAGGATGCCATCGCAGAGCAGGCTAAGCAGAATCAGCAGGATGGCGTCGACCCATTCTCCAACCTTAGCAAGAAGGAGAAGAAAAAGAAGAAGAAACAGGTATCTATATCAATCCTGATGTATGGATTATAGTATTTGTACGATAGCCAACTAGCTACTGTATAGGCGAGGGCACATTGCTTGTGCGCGTGCGTGTATGTGTACCTGTGTGTCTGTGCACGTGTGTTCACTGGTTAAAAGCGCAAATACAGGAATTTATTTTCACTGTGAGTCACTATGGCTAAAGTCGGCTAAAAACAAATACAGTATTACATTTTTTAAATTAAATTTTCATATAATTTATTAGGGGTGTAACAGTATGTCATAAGCTATAGTTAAAGTGCAGCATTGGTAATTCCATCTTATAGTTCCTTTCCCTATCTCTCCTGAACAATTGGGGCACGCTTATTTCGTCTCCTCCTCTTGTCGTTGTCTGTTTATGAATTTTAAGGCAAAGTGTTCTAGAACAGGAGACTTAAAAGAAGAAAAAAAGTTTTCAAGCGTTGGCTTTTCCTTGGCACTATCGCGAGCAGTGACTCCGACAAGCCAAAGATTGGATTGCACTCTTATTTGTTTACTAAATTGGCGCATAATGCAATAAAGACTTCCTGTCACTTGCGTTTATTGTCCCCAGATTAATCAGAGTATACTAACAGTTACAGCTGTGGTATTTACCGATTCAAAATAATTTTGAACATTTGAGTTTTGTGGATAGATTTGAGCTCAGCGGAATTGAGCAATCTTTTACATCAGTTAGGGTTGCGCAATAAATATTGGATAGATAATTATCTGGCTGATGCGAGGAATTATGCCTTCATACTGATAATGAAGATTAGCTTCAATGGAAAAAACACAGGTAAATCCGCCTCATTAGCGTTTTTTTGATTGGACCTATTTTATATAATTATTGGATTAGGGTCACGGTAAGCAAATCAAGCACTTCTTTTCTTGTTTAACGGCCTGGGACTCCACGGTTTCAGATGAAGACATTTCCCGCTTTATTTACACCAAATGTTCAGCAAACATTCCGCCAGGAGGAAAAAAACATCAGTATCAATCTTGAGAAGATATTTCTGTCAGTATTATCTGGAAAAACAAATACTGCATCCCTAATGCTAGTGTTGTTTCTGGTCAAGAACAAGTATGTTTATTGGCTCTACATTGGCACCTCCAACATACGAGCTCAATTTGTTCTATGACTGAGCACATAACTTAAAATACTCGTCTCTCAAATCAATGTCACCCTTTGACATTAATTCAATTCAGTTTAATTCTTGCCTGCCTCCCTTTCCCAAAAACATTATTTTAACATGTCTATAACTTTTAGATTTGAAGTATTGTTTCTAAAACAATACAAGCTACAGTAGTTTTGAGTTTGAGTTTGTTTCGCACATGCATATAATGTTACACTGTTATCTGTGTTGACCCTGCGATGAGGTGGCGGCTTGTCCAGGGTGTATACCCCGCCTTCCGCCAAAGTGCAGCTGGGCAGGCTCCAGCACCCCCGCAACCCCAGAAAGGACAAGCGGTAGATAATGGATGGATGGATCACATCTCATGCTCACAATTACACAACTTGACACAAAGAAAAAAAAAAGATATAGGAAGAAGCAAACCTTATATAATACTACCCCTTGTACATGTCACAACAATCACAAAAATATCTATTCACTTCCTGTGTTCAATGTACACCACTCATATGAGCTAGTGGCTCCCACAAAGGGCCAACAAAACTCACGTGTGATCATGTGATTCATGACTAGGCCGATGGATCTGATGGTCCAGTCAGAGTTGGCACGTAATTGTACTCCTCTTCGTAGCGCTCATGTTTTGACATCAATGAGACCAAGACAAGGTTTTATTAAGTAATGTAAAAATATTGCACAGCATTTACCTTGGGGAGTGGACTAATGCGGTGGCTCCTTCTGGCTGCTTCTCTGTTGTATAACAATAGAAAATGTTATTGTTTCTGTTGCACACAGGCACCTTTTGCGTGACGTATCAGAGGTTAGAGTTGACAGCAGGCGATATGTATGTCTATGTACCTTGATCAATTAAAAGGCCTAGTAAGGAAGGGTTATGCTCAGTGGTCCTGTTTGTAGTCAGGATACCGAACGAACTGAGACACGTCAGGCACACTATTGGCAGGTTATTCATATATTTTCATGGAAAATATCCACTTGGATGTTGTTTTGGCGTCATAGCTGGTGCACAGGCTGGCTTGGTGGGTCAGCTACTCAGTCGGTTATGTTTTGATGGGTTGTTTCTTTAAATCGGCGGGTGTCGTTCGCTTATTCTACTTAGCGGTCTCCTTTGCACTCGCTTTCTTATTTGCCGAACTTGGAGGCCAGGGTTGTGTTGCTTCTGGACTGTTGATGGCAAATGACAATGGATGATTTGGTGCAGAAGATCTTACAGGGTTCATTCTGACAATCACTACACTAAAAAGCAGTGGGGAGGCTCGTAACTAAAATGTATGCTCAGCTTAAAGCATTACAAAAATCAAAGAGACAGCTCGTATCTCAAAATGTTCATAAGTTGGACTTGTAAGTTAAGGTACCATATTATTTGATTTCCAACTTGCTCCTGCTGTAAAAAATTTGGGTGTGACCTTAAATTACAAAAACAAATTAACTCCGTGGTTAGAGCAGGTTTTTTCCAGCTGAGACTTTTGGCAAAGGGCAGACCATGATATTTTAACTGTTTGCCACCCACCAAGGAATCTGCGCTCATCTTTACACACATCTTTGAAAGTACCAAGGACAAGACTTAAAAAATGGTGTGATCGTTCTCTTTCCGCTTCGGCACCCAAGTTATGGAACTCCCTCCCACCTGAGTTGCGAACCATCAAGGAGCTAAAAGTTTTTAAATCTCAGTAAGACATTTGTTTAAATTGTTTTTTAACAAACAATTGCTATAAGTATTTATTATTACTGTTTTAATGTGTGGTTTTAATTGCTTTTAACTTATTTGTCCTGTAAAGCACTTTGTGCACCATTGTGATGTTGTAAGGTGCTGTACAAATAAACCTTGATTGATTGATAGATTGATTTTGAATGTCCTTGTGCACATGTTTACTCACAGATGGAATTCGAGCGTCAGGTGGCCAACCTCCGTGCCCAAAGCGCCTTAGAGGGAGATTTCTCCATTTCCCAGGCAGAAATGTCCTCCAGACAAGCCATGCTGGAGAATGCCTCGGATATCAAGGTTACTCATTGTTTCATGAATGTTGTAATGACACTCGTTCCGATTTGTCTCTTAACTGTGTTCACATAAAGTCCTGGTCTGTGTTCACTAGCTGGAGAAATTCAGCATTTCCGCTCACGGCAAGGAGCTTTTTGTCAACGCTGACCTCCTTGTTGTGGCAGGAAGAAGATATGGTTTGGTGGGGCCAAATGGGTAAATATCAGATTTCACTTTTGAAATTGATCATGATTGTGCAACTACCGGTACTCATTCCCTCTACTGCATGCACACCCGCAGAAATAGAAATATGCAACTTTTTTTCCAGCAAAGGAAAGACCACATTACTGAAGCACATCGCCAACAGAGCTCTGAGCATTCCCCCTAACATTGATGTGCTGCTGTGTGAGCAGGGTGCGTTGTATGCCTTCTGTCATGATGTTTTTTTTCTGTCCTACGCTCACATGCTTCTGTGTCTGTCTGCAATCAGAGGTGATCGCTGATGACACGCCGGCTGTGCAGGCGGTGCTCAAGGCAGACACAAAGCGCCTGAAACTCCTGCAGGAGGAAAAGCAGCTTCAGGCTCTTCTGGAGAAGGGCGAAGACAGTGTGTCAGACAGACTGGAAAAGGTACAAGTTAGAATTATTCATAAATGTAATTAGTATAAGAGGATGCACTTATTCCTTAAGTAACCGAATGGCTTCATCTTTTCTGAGTCCGTTAGTAAAAGAGAGATTATGGTGATGTTAAACTGGAGTAGTGCGAGTACATGCGACATGCAAGAGTTGTCTATAAATTGAGCAAAATTAGTCTTAACAGCCTGCTCATAATGTTCAGAATTCCAAGTTTTGTGAACGCATCATTACATTAGTGTGACTGGTGAATAACGTGATTACTGTAAATTCCAGACTATAAGCCGCTACTTTTTTGATGATGCGCCACAGCACACACGGACATTCGCCCCACCGCGCTGCGTTCACAACACTTTCAAAAAAAGCTTTTCAAGTTGCTACCCAGTGGGACATTATGCATATATGTCGTGGTTTACTGTGGTGGATCCCAAAAAGCGCAGAAGACAAGAGCAATGAGTGCGACAAGTATTTTTTATCCACACTGTCAATGATTCAAAATACAAAAACTGTGATGCCAATAGAACAAAAAGGTACCAGGAGAAAAGGCTCAGGCACAAAATCACAAAACACGATGAGCAGGCAAACAGGCAGACTGCCGGTACAGGTAGGAAGGCGCAGGACGGGATTGGTCTTTACCAAGCTGGGGACGTGAAGCGTAGCGTGCGGCATGCAGCATTAAACATTAACCAGCAATAAAACAAACAATTGAAGGGAATAAATAGGAAAGGTTGATTAGAATCAGCTGTGGGTGTCACGCAGCTTCTTCTCCAGCCGGGACAGAAATACAAAAACATAAGCGGTCAATACATCAGGAACAACAAGAAAAAACTCAAAACAATGAAACCGAATCAACCTGTGTCACAGCGAGTTTGACGCGTATGTATGTCTGACAAAATGAATCAAAGTGATGCGTACGTGGCGGGATAAAAGAAAAGTAAGGAACTCAATGTGACCTAATGTAGTCTGCAGTCACATAGTCCATCCATCTTCTTCCGCTTATCCGAGGTCGGGTCGCGGGGGCAGCAGCTTAAGCAAGGAAGCCCAGACTTTCCTCTTCCCAGCCACTTCGTCCAGCTCTTCCTGTGGGACCCCGAGGCGTTCCCAGGCCAGCCGGGAGACATAGTCTTCCCAACGTGTCCTGGGTCTTCCCCGCGGCCTCCTACCGGTCGGACGTGCCCTAAACACCTCCCTAGGGAGGCGTTCGGGTGGCATCCTGACCAGATGCCCGAACCACCTCATCTGGATCCTCTCGATGTGGAGGAGCAGCGGCTTTACTTTGAGCTCCCCCCGGATGACAGAGCTTCTCACCCTATCTCTAAGGGAGAGCCCCGCCACCCGGCGGAGGAAACTCATTTCGGCCGCTTGTACCCGTGATCTTGTCCTTTCGGTCATGACCCAAAGCTCATGACCATAGGTGAGGATGGGAACGTAGATCGACCGGTAAATTGAGAGCTTTGACTTTCGGCTCAGCTCCTTCTTCACCACAACGGATCGATACAGCGTCCGCATTACTGAAGACGCCGCACCGATCAGCCTGTCGATCTCACGATCCACTCTTCCATCACTCGTGAACAAGACTCCGAGGTACTTGAACTCCTCCACTTGGGGCAAGATCTCCTCCCCAACCCGGAGATGGCACTCCACCCTTTTCCGGGCGAGAACCATGGACTCGGACTTGGAGGTGCTGATTCTCATCCCAGTCGCTTCACACTCGGCTGCGAACAGATCCAGTGAGAGCTGAAGATCCTGGCCAGATGAAGCCATCAAGACCACATCATCTGCAAAAAGCAGAGACCTAATCCTGCAGCCACCAAACCAGATCCCCTCAACGCCTTGACTGCGCCTAGAAATTCTGTCCATAAAAGTTATGAACAGAATCGTTGACAAAGGGCAGCCTTGGCGGAGTCCAACCCTCACTGGAAACGTGTCCGACTTACTGCCGGCAATGCGGACCAAGCTCTGGCACTGAGCATACAGGGAGCGGACTGCCACAATCAGACAGTCCGATACCCCATACTCTCTGAGCACTCCCCACAGGACTTCCCGAGGGACACGGTCGAATGCCTTCTCCAAGTCCACAAAACACATGTAGACTGGTTGGGCAAACTCCCATGCACCCTCAAGGACCCTGCCGAGAGTATAGAGCTGGTCCACAGTTCCACGACCAGGACGAAAACCACACTATTCCTCTTGAATCCGAGGTTCGACTATCCGGCGTAACCTCCTCTCCAGTACACCTGAATAGACCTTACCGGGAAGGCTGAGGAGTGTGATCCCACGATAGTTAGAACACACCCTCCGGTTCCCCTTCTTAAAGAGAGGAACCACCACCCCGGTCTGCCAATCCAGAGGTACCGCCCCCGATGTCCACGCGATGCTGCAGAGTCTTGTCAACCAAGACAGCCCCACAGCATCCAGAGCCTTAAGGAACTCCGGGCGGATCTCATCCACCCCCGGGGCCGATCTCATCCACCCCCGGGGCCTTGCCACTGAGGAGCTTTTTAACTACCTCAGCAATCTCAGCCCCAGAAATAGGAGAGCCCACCACAGACTCCCCAGGCACTGCTTCCTCATAGGAAGACGTGTTGGTGGGATTGAGGAGGTCTTCGAAGTATTCACTCCACTGATCCACAACATCCGCAGTCGAGGTCAGCAGAACACCATCCCCGCCATACACGGTGTTGATAGTGCACTGCTTCCCCTTCCTGAAGCGGCGGATGGTGGTCCAGAATTGCTTCGAAGCCGTCCGGAAGTCGTTTTCCATGGCTTCCCCGAACTCCTCCCATGTCCGAGTTTTTGCCTCTGTGACCGCTGAAGCCGCACACCGCTTGGCCTGTCGGTACCTGTCCGCTGCCTCAGGAGTCCTATGAGCCAAAAGAACCCGATAGGACTCCTTCTTCAGCTTGACGGCATCCCTCACCGCAGGTGTCCACCAACGGGTTCTAGGATTACCGCCACGACAAGCACCAACTACCTTGCGGCCACAGCTCCAATCAGCCGCCTCGACAATAGAGGCGCGGAACATGGTCCATTCGGACTCAATGTCCAGCACCTCCCTCGTGACATGTTCAAAGTTCTTCCGGAGGTGGGAATTGAAACTCTCTCTGACAGGAGACTCTGCCAGACGTTCCCAGCAAACCCTCACAATGCGTTTGGGCCTGCCAGGTCTGTCCGGCATCCTCCCCCACCATCGCAGCCAACTCACCACCAGGTGATCGGTAGAAAGCTCCGCCCCTCTCTTCACCCGAGTGTCCAAAACATGAGGCCGCAAATCCGATGACACTACTACAAAGTCGATCATGGAACTGCGGCCTAGGGTGTCCTGGTGCCAAGTGCACATATGGACACCCTTATGTTTGAACATGGTGTCGTTATGGACAATCTGTGACGGGCACAAAAGTCCAATAACAAAACACCGCTCGGGCCTCTCCAGGTTTCACTGTCGCTGCCAACATTAGCATTGAAGTCCCCCAGTAGAACGAGGGAATCACCCGGGGGCGCACTCTCAAGTACTCCCTCGAGTGAATCCAAAAAGGGTGGGTACTCTGAGCTGCGGTTTGGCGCGTAAGCGCAAACCACAGTCAGGACCCGTTCCCCCACCCGAAGGCGGAGGGAAGCTACCCTCTCGTCCACTGGGTTGAACTCCAACGTGCAGGCTCTGAGCCGGGGGGAAACAAGAATTGCCACCCCAGCCCGTCGCCTCTCACTGCCGGCAACGCCAGAGTGGAAGAGAGTCCAGCCCCTCTCGAGAGAACTGGTTCCAGAGCCCTTGCTGTGCGTCGAAGTGAGTCCGACTATATCTAGCCGGAACTTCTCCACCTCGCGCACTAGCTCAGGCTCCTTCCCCCCCAGCGAGGTGACGTTCCACGTCCCAAGAGCTAGCTTCTGTAGCCGAGGATAGGACCGCCAAGTGCCCTGCCTTCGGCTGCCGCCCAGCTCACATCGCACCCGACCTCTATGACCCCTGCTATGGGTGGTGAGCCCATTGGAGGGGGGACCCACGTTGCCTCTTCGGGCTGTGCCCGGCCGGGCCCCATGGGGACAGGCCCGGCCACCAGGCGCTCGCCATCGTGCCTCACCTCCGGGCCTGGCTCCAGAGGGGGGCCCCGGTGACCCGCGTCCGGGCGAGGGAAATCTGGGTCCTTGATTTTTATTTTTCATGGAGGTCTTCATAGTATCTTCACTCAGTGGCCTAGTGCACCTACTCAGTGGCCTAGTGGTTAGAGTGTCCGTCCTGAGATCGGTAGGTTGGGAGTTCAAACCCCGGCCGAGTCATACCAAAGACTATAAAAATGGGACCCATTACCTCCCTGCTTGGCACTCAGCATCAAGGGTTGGAATTGGGGGTTAAATCACCAAAATGATTCCCGGGCGCAGCCACCGCTGCTGCCCACTGCTCCCCTCACCTCCCAGGGGGTGATCAAGGGTGATGGGTCAAATGCAGAGAATAATTTCGCCACACCTAGTGTGTGTGTGACAATCATTGGTACTTTAACTTTAACTTTAACTTTATAGTGTCCATCTGTAATAACAGTCCCCAATAACCCGGACCAATTAAAGGGTCACACAGTTATTTGTGAGTTATATCTATTTGTATCGCGCTATTTGCATTGTATTTGCATTACCTCACACTATGAACACTACATATATTTCTATTTGATTTCAATTGTTCTTTTTGTTTCCATGACTGTTTACTATGGCTGGACAATTAATAATTTTTTTTGTTTCGATTTTGGTTATGACTTTTCACGATTATGAAAATACAATATTAAAAAAAAAAAAGATTACCGTATTTTCCGCACTATAAGGCGCACCTAAAAACCACAATTTTTCTCAAAAGCTGACAGTGCGCCTAATAACCCGGTGCGCTTTATTACGATTCATTTTCATAAAGTTTCGGTCTCGCAACTTGGGTAAACAGCCGCCATCTTTTTTCCCGGTAGAACAGGAAGCGCTTCTTCTTCTACGCAAGCAACCGCCAAGGAAAGCACCCGCCCCCATAGAACAGGAAGCGCTTCACCCGCCCCCATAGAACAGGAAGCGCTTCACCCGCCCCCGGAAGAAGAAGAAAAAACGCGCGGATATCACCGTACGTTTCATTTCCTGTTTACATCTGTAAAGACCACAAAATGGCTCCTACAAAGGACAAGGATCCGGTTCATAAAAAGACGCAATCTCTCCATCCGCACACGGATTACTACCGTATTTCACAGCAACTGATATTCCTGTGAACTGCACTGTGGAACGGGAGCACGTACGGTGAATATTCGCACCACAGAGAATGAGAAGTCATCCTTCACTGTGGTTCTAGCTTGCCATGCTAACTTCCACCCAGGGTGATATTCAAAAGGAAGACCTTGCCAAAAGAGACCTTTCCAGCCGGCGTCATCATAAAAGCTAACTCGAAGGGATGGATGGATGAAGAAAAGATGAGCGAGTGGTTAAGGGAAGTTTACGCGAAGAGGCCGGGTGGCTTTTTTCACACAGCTCCGAAGGCGAACACACCTTCACTAAGACGGGCAGATAGCGCCGGTCGACATACGCCAACATCTGCCAGTGGATCGTAAATGCCTGGGCAGATAGTTTCGGTCACAAGTGTGGTCCGAGCTTTCCGGAAGGCAGGATTCACAGAACTGCTGCACAACAACAGCGACACTGAATCCGATGACTTCGACGAGGCGGAGCCGGCCATTTTTGGATCCCACGCTTGCGCAACTTTTCAATTCGGACACCGAAGACGAAGAATTCGAAGGATTTACGAATGAAGAATAACTTCAGAAGGTGAGCGCTATGTTTATTTTGTGTGTTGTGACATTAACGTTCGAGCAACATTATGTTGCTATTTATTGCTCTACACCATTTTGAATTTTACTATGTTTGTGATTGCACATTTGCGTACATTTTGGGACAGAGTTGTTAGAACGCTGGTTTTCAATATATTATTAAAGTTTGACTGAACTATCTGACTGTTTTTTTGACATTCACTTTAGCGCAGCGTTTTTTTGACATTCACTTTAGCGCAGCGTAGGCGCGGCTTTTAGTCCGGGGCGGCTTATTGGTGGACAAAATTATGAAATATGTAATTCATAGAAGGTGCGGCTAATAATCCGGTGCGCCTTATAGTGCGGAAAATACGGTAATGGGCCGCACAACGTGCATGCAAATTCCGGAGCTTGGGACGGAGAAACAGATGAGGAGCGAATGAATTAAAAAAAACATGTCTACATAAGCTGGTTGCCAGTTTCTATTTGACACAGCGTTAGTATGCCTAATCAATAATCACTAAACTCAACAAAAAAGTAAGGTGTGACTGAACCGTAACGCGGAAGGAGTCACATAATTGTCCAATAAATCGAAATCCGCTGATAGCCTCAAAATAATATCAGGGAAATTTACATACATGTAATTGAAATGTTGTCATTGTGAGGAGAAGAAACATTTGTTTGGGAAAGTAATGTGTCTAATAGTGCTCAGTCATCTCTGACGCACTCAACCGCCCCGTCCTGATAGACAATGTGAATGCCAGGACGGTCGTTTTACACAGCGGCTAAACTACGAAGCTAAAGCTAACAAGAACAATCCATACACCCACAACACATCTCATTTGCTTGCATAAATAAATGTGAGCATTTTTGCATTTAATTAAACATTTTGTTTTACACAAAAAGCACACACTCTGTGGTGGTAAAATCAGTGCAAAAACAAAATTAAAACGGGAAAAACTTAATTTGATTGTTTTTTTATATTGCTGATATGTATATGCTTCATCCCAAGTACAGGACTAATAGACTCAAAAACTCTTTTGTCCCACACACCATCAGACTGTACAACTCCTCTCTGGGGGGGAGGGGGGTTACTGGGATGACAGAGGATGCAAAACAATAACATATACCCCCATTATTTATTATTTACTTTTTACTTTTTAAATTATATCTCAACTCTGTACTCTGCTGCTGGAATTGTAATTTTCTTTAGGGAACTCTCCTGAAGGAATCAATAAAGTACTATCTATCGATCTATCTATCTATACTGTGTGTGTGTGTGTGTGTGTGTGTGTGTGTGTGTGTGTGTGTGTGTGTGTGTGTGTGTGTGTGTGTGTGTGTGTGTGTGTGTGTGTGTGTGTGTATATATATATATATATATATATATATATATATATATATATATATATATATATATATATATATATATATATTAGGGCTGGGCAACGATTAAAATTTTTTAATCAGAATTAATTGCACTATTTCTCCGATTAATCACGATTAACTGCATTGTATACCATACTTGCCAACCCTCCCGGATTTTCCGGGAGACTCCCGAAATTCAGCGCCTCTCCCGAAAACCTCCCGGGACAAAGTCCTCCACAATATAAAAAAGCGTACCTGCCCAATCACGTTATAACTATAGAATGATGGAGGGCGAGTTCTTGGTTTCTTATGTGGGTTTATTGTTAGGCAGTTTCATTAACGTCCTCCCAGCGTGGCAACAACACACAACAACAGCAGTCACTTTTTTGTATACCGTAAAGCAGTTCGTCTGCCGTAAACAGCAATGTTGTGACACTCTTAAACAGGACAATACTGCCATCTAGTGCATTTGATGAAAGCACTTTTGTGCGTGCCACACATCAATGCATCATCAGAGAGGGTGTTCAGCATGGTTCGAAAAACAGTGACAGAGAATAGAACAAGGATGGACAATTCAACCCTTAACTCAACAATGAGTGGATGAGTGTTATGTGTGTGTATATGTGTAAATAAATGAACACTGAAATTCAAGTACATATTTTATATATATATATATATATATATATATATATATATATATATATATATATATATAACTAGAATTCACTGAACGTCAAGTATTTCTTTTATATATATATATATATATATATATATATATATATATATATATATATATATATATATATATATATATATATATATCCATCCATCTTCTTCCGCTTACCGAGGTCGGGTCGCGGGGGCAGCAGCCTAAGCAGGGAAGCCCAGACTTCCCTCTCCCCAGCCACTTCGTCCAGCTCCTCCCGGGGGATCCCGAGGCGTTCCCAGGCCAGCCGGGAGACATAGTCTTCCCAACGTGTCCTGGGTCTTCCTCGTGGCCTCCTACCGGTCGGACATGCCCTAAACACCTCCTTAGGGAGGCGCTCGGGTGGCATCCTGACCAGATGCCCGAACCACCTCATCTGGCTCCTCTCCATGTGGAGGAGCAGCGGCTTTACTTTGAGCTCCCCCCGGATGACAGAGCTTCTCACCCTATCTCTAAGGGAGAGCCCCGCCACCCGGCGGAGGAAACTCATTTCGGCCGCTTGTACCCGTGATCTTGTCCTTTCGGTCATAACCCAAAGCTCATGACCATAGGTGAGGATGGGAACGTAGATCGACCAGTAAATTGAGAGCTTTGCCTTCCGGCTCAGCTCCTTCTTCACCACAACGGATCGATACAGCGTCCGCATTACTGAAGACGCCGCACCGATCCGCCTGTCGATCTCACGATCCACTCTTCCCTCACTCGTGAACAAGACTCCGAGGTACTTGAACTCCTCCACTTGGGGCAAGATCTCCTCCCCAACCCGGAGATGGCACTCCACCCTTTTCCGGGTGAGAACCATGGACTCGGACTTGGAGGTGCTGATTCTCATCCCAGTCGCTTCACACTCAGCTGCGAACCGATCCAGTGAGAGCTGAAGATCCTGGCCAGATGAAGCCATGAGGACCAAATCATCTGCAAAAAGCAGAGACCTAATCCTGCAGCCACCAAACCGGATCCCCTCAACGCCTTGACTGCGCCTAGAAATTCTGTCCATAAAAGTTATGAACAGAATCGGTGACAAAGGGCAGCCTTGGCGGAGTCCAACCCTCACCGGAAATGTGTCCGACTTACTGCCGGCAATGCGAACCAAGCTCTGACACTGATCATACAGGGAGCGGACCGCCACAATCAGACAGTCCGAAACCCCATACTCTCTGAGCACTCCCCACAGGACTTCCCGAGGGACACGGTCGAATGCCTTCTCCAAGTCCACAAAGCACATGTAGACTGGTTGGGCAAACTCCCATGCACCCTCAAGGACCCTGCCGAGAGTATAGAGCTGGTCCACAGTTCCACGACCAGGACGAAAACCACACTGTTCCTCCTGAATCCGAGGTTCGACTATCCGGCGTAGCCTCCTCTCCAGTACACCTGAATAGACCTTACCGGGAAGGCTGAGGAGTGTGATCCCACGATAGTTAGAACACACCCTCCGGTTCCCCTTTTTAAAGAGAGGAACCACCACCCCGGTCTGCCAATCCAGAGGTACTGCCCCCGATGTCCACGCGATGCTGCAGAGTCTTGTCAACCAAGACAGCCCTACAGCATCCAGAGCCTTAAGGAACTCCGGGCGGATCTCATCCACCCCCGGGGCGATCTCATCCACCCCCGGGGCCTTGCCACCGAGGAGCTTTTTAACTACCTCAGCAACCTCAGCCCCAGAAATAGGAGAGCCCACCACAGATTCCCCAGGCACTGCTTCCTCATAGGAAGACGTGTTGGTGGGATTGAGGAGGTCTTCGAAGTATTCCCTCCACCGATCCACAACTTCCGCAGTCGAGGTCAGCAGAACACCATCCGCACCATACACGGTGTTGGTAGTGCACTGCTTCCCCTTCCTGAGGCGGCGGATGGTGGTCCAGAATCGCTTCGAAGCCGTCCGGAAGTCGTTTTCCATGGCTTCCCCGAACTCCTCCCATGTCCGAGTTTTTTCCTCCGCGACTGCTGAAGCCGCACACCGCTTGGCCTGTCGGTACCTGTCCGCTGCCTCAGGAGTCCCATGAGCCAAAAGAACCCGATAGGACTCCTTCTTCAGCTTGACGGCATCCCTCACCGCCGGTGTCCACCAACGGGTTCTAGGATTACCGCCACGACAGGCACCAACTACCTTGCGGCCACAGCTCCAATCAGCCGCCTCGACAATAGAGGTGCGGAACATGGTCCACTCGGACTCAATGTCCAGCACCTCCCTCGTGACATGTTCAAAGTTCTTCCGGAGGTGGGAATTGAAACTCTCTCTGACAGGAGACTCTGCCAGACGTTCCCAGCAAACCCTCACAATGCGTTTGGGCCTGCCAGGTCTGTCCGGCATCCTCCCCCACCATCGCAGCCAACTCACCACCAGGTGGTGATCGGTAGAAAGCTCCGCCCCTCTCTTCACCCGAGTGTCCAAAACATGAGGCCGCAAATCCGATGACACAACTACAAAGTCGATCATAGAACTGCGGCCTAGGGTGTCCTGGTGCCAAGTGCACATATGGACACCCTTATGCTTGAACATGGTGTTCGTTATGGACAATCCGTGACGGGCACAAAAGTCCAATAACAAAACACCACTTGGGTTCAGATCCGGGCGGCCATTCTTCCCAATCACGCCTCTCCAGGTTTCACTGTCGTTGCCAATATGAGCGTTGAAGTCCCCCAGTAAAACGAGGGAATCACCCGGGGGAGCACTCTCAAGTACTCCCTCGAGTGAATCCAAAAAGGGTGTGTACTCTGAGCTGCTGTTTGGCGCGTAAGCGCAAACAACAGTCAGGACCCGTCCCCCCACCCGAAGGCGGAGGGAAGCTACCCTCTCGTCCACCGGGTTGAACTCCAACGTGCAGGCTCTGAGCCGGGGGGCAACAAGAATTGCCACCCCAGCCCGTCGCCTCTCACTGCTGGCAACGCCAGAGTGGAAGAGAGTCCAGCCCCTCTCGAGAGAACTGGTTCCAGAGCCCTTGCTGTGCGTCGAGGTGAGTCCGACTATATCCAACCGGAACTTCTCTACCTCGCGCACTAGCTCAGGCTCCTTCCCCCCCAGCGAGGTGACGTTCCACGTCCCAAGAGCTAGCTTCTGTAGCCGAGGATCGGACCGCCAAGTGCCCTGCTTTCGGCTACCGCCCAGCTCACATTGCACCCGACCTCTATGGCCCCTGCTATGGGTGGTGAGCCCATTGGAGGGGGGACCCACGTTGCCTCTTCGGGCTGTGCCCGGCCGGGCCCCATGGGGACAGGCCCGGCCACCAGGGGCTCGCCATCGTGCCCCAACTCCGGGCCTGGCTCCGGAGGGGGGCCCCGGTGACCCGCGTCCGGGCGAGGGAAATCTGAGTCTCGGTTCTTGCATTTCCATAGAAGTCTTCGAGCTGCTCTTTGTCTGATATATATATATATATATATATATATATATATATATATATATATATATGAAATACTTGACTTGGTGAATTCTAGCTGTAAATATACTCCTCCCCTTTTAGCCACGCCCCCGTCCCACCCCGACCACGCCCACCCCCACCCCCTCCCCCCACCTCCCGAAATCGGAGGTCTCAAGGTTGGCAAGTATGTTGTATACGCAAAACCCAATAATGAATTCAAAAGTAGTGTGTAGTGCACCTTTATTGGAATATTCTCCCATATGAACAAAAGCGCCAAAACATTTGTTATGCAAACAAAATTTAAATCAGTACTTGTTAAACAGTAGCAGTTAAATAGCATATTTTATGAAAATCAACTCAAAAAATGTAAATACAAACATTCAAGCTTATTGCCACTGCCAGGGTATTTAAGTTATCCTGTTTGTTATGGAAAATAAATAAAATCTACATACAAATCCCTGAGCCACAATCATAACATCCGAACAGGCAATTTCTGAGGTAACAGCAGAAACATTTTCTTTTATCAGGGAGAAAGAAAAGAAAGGGTGAAGCACAAAACACTTCACTGCTGGGATTTCCTTTACAGGGGACTAGAATGTAAAGTCCATGTTAATAATGGAGTTCCTTCAGAGAATCTCACTCAACTCGGTGTAGTTTGTTAATTCTTAGAACTTGAAGGCCATTAATTTTAAATGTACTGCCCTATGGATTAAAGTGCCATAACATTTACTGTGCAAACACACTTTTAACAGCATTTTTAAACAGTTAGCAGTTAAACAAAATATTTGTAAATCTTCAGCCTTAGCTTCAACAATGTTATCAAAGCAAATACAAAATTAAAGCTTATTGCCACTACCTGGGCAATAATGTTATACTGTTCCTTATGAAAAATAAAACAAAGTCCTGAGCCACAATCACAACAATTATACAGGCAATTTCTGAGGTAACAACAGAAAAGTTTTACGGTCATCATGAAGCAGCATAACCAGTCTGTATTCAGTACCAAATGTCCCTATTAGAGAGAGGTGACGCTACAAAAAATTCACTGTAATTATGCTTACCGATTGATGTCCAGTAGTCCCCACTGAGAGCAACTACAACTGCACGTTGTAAAGTTGTCACTTTTACACTCCTCTCCTTTTCATACAACTCGTGTATTCTTCGTGCGTCTTGGTGGCGGCTCATATGTGCTGTCACTTGTTGCGATTCGCACAATGTTTCTCAGGCCGGCATCTTCCACAACACTAATGGGCCTACAGTCTGTAACTATCCACTTCGCTATGGCATTTGTTAGCTTCTCTTGCTCTCGTTTATCTATACTTCTCCCGCACGCTGCATTTAATGTAGTCTGCCGAAGCCTGCCTCCACTTTCTGCTTTGTTGAATGGTTTGCTCGCATCAACAGTGTGCTTCGCGTTAAGGCAGTGGTTCTCAAACTTTTTTTGTCATCCCCCACTTTGGACAAGGGCGAGTTTTCAAGCCCCACCTGCCCCCATCGCCCCAACAGAACGCTAATGCCAAGCTTAACATTTTCAAATTTATTGAACATCAAGTAACATCAAGTTGTATACATTCAAACTCAATAACATAAAATAACATCAAGTTCAATAATAAATAAAATAACTGTGCAGCTGTGGTATAACTTGCCCATCCATCCATTTTCTACCGCTTATTCCCTTTGTGGTCGCGGGGGGCGCTGGAGCCTATCTCAGCTACAATCGGGCGGAAGGCGGGGTACACCCTGGACAAGTCGCCACCTCATCGCAGGGCCAACACAGATAGACAGACAACATTCACACTCACATCCACACACTAGGGCCAATTTAGTGTTGCCAATCAACCTATCCCCAGGTGCATGTCTTTGGAGGTGGGAGGAAGCCGGAGTACCCGGAGGGAACCCACGCAGTCACGGGGAGAACATACAAACTCCACGCAGAAAGATCCCGAGCCCGGGATTGAACCCAAGACTACTCAGGACCTTCGTATTGTGAGGCAGATGCACTAACCCCTCTTCCACCGTGCTGCCTGGTATAACTTGCATCAAGTTCAATAATAAATAAAACAAAAGTGTTATAAATTGCATCAAGTTCAATAATAAATCAAAAAAAGGGTTATAACTTGCATCAAGTTCAATAATAAATAAAAAAAAGTGTTATAACTTGCATCAAGTTCAATAATAAATCAAATAACTTGCATCAAGTTCAAAATAAATAAAATAAAAGTGCCACTTTGCAATCTTTGCAAAAAAAAAGGAGGAGCTATGCATTTGGGAAGACAGGGCAAGTGACAGCACTTTGCCCTGGGAGAGCCACCTTGCTTCACTGTGAAACACATACCGTATTTTCCGCACCATAAGGCGCCCTGGGTTAAAAGCCGCGCCTTCAATGAACGGCATATTTCAAAACTTTGTCCACCTATAAGCCGCCCGGTGTTGTAAGCCGCATCTAACTGCGCTAAAGGAATGTCAAAAAAACAGTCAGATAGGTCAGTCAAACTTTAATAATATATTAAAAACCAGCGTTCTAACAACTCTGTTCACTCCCAAAATGTACGCAAATGTGCAATCACAAACATAGTAAAATTCAAAATAGTGCAGAGCAATAGCAACATAATGTTGCTCGAACGTTAATGTCACAACACACAAAATAAACATAACGCTCACTTTCTGAAGTTATTCTTCATTCATAAATCCCTCGAATTATTCTCCTTCGTTGTCCGAATTGAAAAGTTGGGCGAATGTGGGATCCAAAATGTCGTCTGGCGCTGTCTCCTTGTCTCCCTGTCTTGGTGAACGTCACGTGTGTTCGCCTTCTGTCATCCACTGTTCCCACGCAGTTAGCAGTCTAGCTTCGAATGCCCTGTTGACACCAATATCTAGCGGCTGGAGGTCTTTTGTCAATCCACCCGGAATGACGGCGAGTATTGAATTAAGCGCGTAAGCGTGTCTCTTAATGTGATGTTATGAGCTAGCAAATATAACAACTACACTACCCAGCATGCAACGATAGTGACGAGCATGCGCAGTAGCCCTGAGAAGCGTTGTTGTATGCTGGCAGTTAGAATGTGGTTATGAGCACGCTGTGAGTAAACGTTGAGAACTCCGTTAACACGCCTCGTCTGCATTATTTATAATTAGACAGACAACACACTTAATAGGAGCCATTTTGGGGTCTTTACATAAACACACAAATGGAAATGAAACGTCACATATCCCAGCATGCACCGCGCGCTTCTTCTACGGGGAAAAAAGATGGCGGCTGTTTACCGAAGTTGCGAGACCGAAACTTTATGAAAATGAATCTTAATATTTATCCATATATAAAGCGCACCGGGTTATAAGGCGCACTGTCAGCTTTTGAGAAAATTTGTGGTTTTTAGGTGCGCCTTATAGTGCGGAAAATACGGTACTTGCCAACCCTCCCGGATTTTCCGGTAGACTCCTGAAATTCAGCGCTTCTCCCGAAAACCTCCCGGGACATATTTTCTCCCGAAAATCTCCCGAAATTCAGGCGTACCTGAGTGACGTGTCGACAGCATGTTTTCACGTCCGCTTTCCCACAATATAAACAGCGTGCCTGCCCAATCACGTTATAACTGTAGAATGATCGAGGGCGAGTTCTTGGTTTCTTATGTGGGTTTATTGTTAGGCAGTTTCATTAACGTCCTCCCAGCATGGCAACAACACACAACAACAGCAGTCACGTTTTCGTCTACCGTAAAGCAGTTCGTCTGCCGTAAACAGCAATGTTGTGACACTCTTAAACAGGGCAATACTGCCATCTAATGTACATGCATATGTGACATTAACATCTAGGGCTTTTAGAGAGTGCAGTGCACAACTGCGCACACAACAAGGAGACGAAGCAGAATTCATCATCAGAGAGGGTGTTCAGCATGGTTAGAAAAATAATGACAGAGAATAGAACAAGGATGGACAATTCAACCCTTAACTCAACAATGAGTAGATGAGTGTTATGTGTGTGTATATGTGTAAATAAATGAACACTGAAATTCAAGCATTTCTCTTATTTATATATATATATATATATATATATATATATATATATATATATATATATATATATATATATAGCTAGAATTCACTGAAAGTCAAGTATTTCTTATATATATATATATATATGTGTGAAATACTTGACTTGGTGAATTCTAGCTGTAAATA